>NW_026698733.1:0-55814 GCF_030435755.1 Ochotona princeps | reverse complement strand
TATCTAGGAATGAACCTGGTAGAGCATCCCACACAAACGAATGCTCCACATGCGGGTTTCACATGCCACCAACTCCACATTCACAGGCAACTTCAGTGCCACAGCCGTTTTCAGATGCCCCTCAATGCAAAGGCTCTAGACGCAAATATTGGTGTGAGAGCTAATTCAATCAAGGAAACACTGCATGTTGGTGAAGGGCATATTGAAGAAGGATCAGCCGAGTGGTTCTTGTGGGAGAACAACTCCATTTGGCTCACTAACTTCACACACCATCAGGCTTCCAAACAGCTCTCAAGGAAACTCAGTTTTCACACTCTATGCTTAGTGCCCTTTGTATGGCTAGGACGGAAATGAAGCTTGGTCAGCATCCCACACAAACGAATTCTCCACATGCGGGTTTCACATGCCACCAACTCCACATTCACAGGCAACTTCAGCGCCACAGCCGTTTTCAGATAGCCCTCAATGCAAAGGCTCTAGACGCAAATATTGGTGTGAGAGCTAATTCAATCAAGGAAACACTGCCTGTTGGTGAAGGGCATATTGAAGAAGGATCGGCCGAGTGGTTCTTGTGGGAGAACAACTCCATTTGGCTCACTAACTTCACACACCATCAGGCTTCCAAGCAGCTCTCAAGGAAACTCAGTTTTCACACTCTATGTTTAGTGCCCTTTGAGTGCATTATCTAGGAATGAACCTGGTAGAGCATCCCACACAAACGAATGCTCCACATGCGGGTTTCACATGCCACCAACTCCACATTCACAGGCAACTTCAGCGCCACAGCCGTTTTCAGATAGCCCTCAATGCAAAGGCTCTAGACGCAAATATTGGTGTGAGAGCTAATTCAATCAAGGAAACATTGCATGTTGGTGAAGGGCATATTGAAGAAGGATCAGCCAAGTGGTTCTTGTGGGAGAACAACTCCATTTGGCTAACTAACTTCACACACCATCAGGCTTCCAAGCAGCTCTCAACGAAACTCAGTTTTCACACTCTATGCTTAGTGCCCTTTGTATGGGTAGGACTGAAATGAACCTGGTAGAGCATCCCACACAAACGAATGCTCCACATGCGGGTTTCACATGCCACCAACTCCACATTCACAGGCAACTTCAGCGCCACAGCCGTTTTCAGATAGCCCTCAATGCAAAGGCTCTAGACGCAAATATTGGTGTGAGAGCTAATTCAATCAAGGAAACACTGCATGTTGGTGAAGGGCATATTGAAGAAGGATCAGCCGAGTGGTTCTTGTGGGAGAACAACTCCATTTGGCTCACTAACTTCACACACCATCAGGCTTCCAAGAAGCTCTCAAGGAAACTCAGTTTTCACACTCTATGCTTAGTGCTCTTTGTGTGCCTAGGACTGAAGTGAAGCTTGGTCAGCATCCCACACAAACGGATGCTCCACATGCGGGTTTCACATGCCACCAACTCCACATTCACAGGCAACTTCAGCGCTACAGCCGTTTGCAGATAGCCCTCAATGCAAAGGCTCAAGACGCAAATATTGGTGTGAGAGCTAATTCAATCAAGGAAACACTGCCTGTTGGTGAAGGGCATATTGAAGAAGGATCAGCCGAGTGGTTCTTGTGGGAGAACAACTTCATTTGGCTCACTAACTTCACACACCATCAGGCTTCCAAGCAGCTCTCAAGGAAACTCAGTTTTCACACTCTATGTTTAGTGCCCTTTGAGTGCATTATCTAGGAATGAACCTGGTAGAGCATCCCACACAAACGAATGTTGCACATGCGGGTTTCACATGCCACCAACTCCACATTCACAGGCAACTTCAGCGCCACAGCCGTTTTCAGATAGCCCTCAATGCAAAGGCTCTAGACGCAAATATTGGTTTGAGAGCTAATTCAATCAAGGAAACACTGCATGTTGGTGAAGAGCATATTGAAGAAGGATCGGCCGAGTGGTTCTTGTGGGAGAACAACTCCATTTGGTTCAATAACTTCACACACCATCAGGCTTCCAAGCAGCTCTCAAGGAAACTCAGTTTTCACACTCTATGCTTAGTGCCCTTTGAGTGCATTATCTAGGAATGAACCTGGTAGAGCATCCCACACAAACGAATGCTCCACATGCGGGTTTCACATGCCACCAACTCCACATTCACAGGCAACTTCAGCGCCACAGCCGTTTTCAGATAGCCCTCAATGCAAAGGCTCTAGACGCAAATATTGGTGTGAGAGCTAATTCAATCAAGGAAACACTGCATGTTGGTGAAGGGCATATTGAAGAAGGATCAGCCGAGTGGTTCTTGTGGGAGAACAACTCCATTTGGCTCACTAACTTCACACACCATCAGGCTTCCAAGTAGCTCTCAAGGAAACTCAGTTTTCACACTCTATGCTTAGTGCCCTTTGTATGGCTAGGACAGAAATGAAGCTTGGTCAGCATCCCACACAAACGAATGCTCCACATGCGGGTTTCACATGCCACCAACTCCACATTCACAGGCAACTTCAGCGCCACAGCCGTTTTCAGATAGCCCTCAATGCAAAGGCTCTAGACGCAAATATTGGTGTGAGAGCTAATTCAATCAAGGAAACACTGCATGTTGGTGAAGGGCATATTGAAGAAGGATCGGCCGAGTGGTTCTTGTGGGAGAACAACTCCATTTGGCTCACTAACTTCACACACCATCAGGCTTCCAAGCAGCTCTCAAGGAAACTCAGTTTTCACACTCTATGTTTAGTGCCCTTTGAGTGCATTATCTAGGAATGAACCTGGTAGAGCATCCCGCACAAACGAATGCTCCACATGCGGGTTTCACATGCCACCAACTCCACATTCACAGGCAACTTCAGCGCCACAGCCGTTTTCAGATAGCCCTCAATGCAAAGGCTCTAGACGCAAATATTGGTGTGAGAGCTAATTCAATCAAGGAAACACTGCATGTTGGTGAAGGGCATATTGAAGAAGGATCAGCCGAGTGGTTCTTGTGGGAGAACAACTCCATTTGGCTCACTAACTTCACACACCAAAAGGCTTCCAAGAAGCTCTCAAGGAAACTCAGTTTTCACACTCTATGCTTAGTGCTCTTTGTGTGCCTAGGACTGAAATGAAGCTTGGTCAGCATCCCACACAAACGGATGCTCCACATGCGGGTTTCACATGCCACCAACTCCACATTCACAGGCAACTTCAGCGCTACAGCCGTTTGCAGATAGCCCTCAATGCAAAGGCTCTAGACGCAAATATTGGTGTGAGAGCTAATTCAATCAAGGAAACACTGCCTGTTGGTGAAGGGCATATTGAAGAAGGATCAGCCGAGTGGTTCTTGTGGGAGAACAACTCCATTTGGCTCACTAACTTCACACACCATCAGGCTTCCAAGCAGCTCTCAAGGAAACTCAGTTTTCACACTCTATGTTTAGTGCCCTTTGAGTGGATTATCTAGGAATGAACCTGGTAGAGCATCCCACACAAACGAATGTTGCACATGCGGGTTTCACATGCCACCAACTCCACATTCACAGGCAACTTCAGCGCCACAGCCGTTTTCAGATAGCCCTCAATGCAAAGGCTCTAGACGCAAATATTGGTTTGAGAGCTAATTCAATCAAGGAAACACTGCATGTTGGTGAAGAGCATATTGAAGAAGGATCGGCCGAGTGGTTCTTGTGGGAGAACAACTCCATTTGGTTCAATAACTTCACACACCATCAGGCTTCCAAGCAGCTCTCAAGGAAACTCAGTTTTCACACTCTATGCTTAGTGCCCTTTGAGTGCATTATCTAGGAATGAACCTGGTAGAGCATCCCACACAAACGAATGCTCCACATGCGGGTTTCACATGCCACCAACTCCACATTCACAGGCAACTTCAGCGCCACAGCCGTTTTCAGATAGCCCTCAATGCAAAGGCTCTAGACGCAAATATTGGTGTGAGAGCTAATTCAATCAAGGAAACACTGCATGTTGGTGAAGGGCATATTGAAGAAGGATCAGCCGAGTGGTTCTTGTGGGAGAACAACTCCATTTGGCTCACTAACTTCACACACCATCAGGCTTCCAAGTAGCTCTCAAGGAAACTCAGTTTTCACACTCTATGCTTAGTGCCCTTTGTATGGCTAGGACTGAAATGAAGCTTGGTCAGCATCCCACACAAACGAATGCTCCACATGCGGGTTTCACATGCCACCAACTCCACATTCACAGGCAACTTCAGTGCCACAGCCGTTTTCAGATAGCCCTCAATGCAAAGGCTCTAGACGCAAATATTGGTGTGAGAGCTAATTCAATCAAGGAAACACTGCATGTTGGTGAAGGGCATATTGAAGAAGGATCGGCCGAGTGGTTCTTGTGGGAGAACAACTCCATTTGGCTCACTAACTTCACACACCATCAGGCTTCCAAGCAGCTCTCAAGGAAACTCAGTTTTCACACTCTATGTTTAGTGCCCTTTGAGTGCATTATCTAGGAATGAACCTGGTAGAGCATCCCGCACAAACGAATGCTCCACATGCGGGTTTCACATGCCACCAACTCCACATTCACAGGCAACTTCAGCGCCACAGCCGTTTTCAGATGGCCCTCAATGCAAAGGCTCTAGACGCAAATATTGGTGTGAGAGCTAATTCAATCAAGGAAACACTGCATGTTGGTGAAGGGCATATTGAAGAAGGATCAGCCGAGTGGTTCTTGTGGGAGAACAACTCCATTTGGCTCACTAACTTCACACACCATCAGGCTTCCAAGCAGCTCTCAAGGAAGCTCAGTTTTCACACTCTATGCTTAGTGCCCTTTGAGTGCATTATCTAGGAATGAACCTGGTAGAGCATCCCACACAAACGAATGCTCCACATGCGGGTTTCACATGCCACCAACTCCACATTCACAGGCAACTTCAGCGCCACAGCCGTTTTCAGATAGCCCTCAATGCAAAGGCTCTAGACGCAAATATTGGTGTGAGAGCAAATTCAATCAAGGAAACACTGCATGTTGGTGAAGGGCATATTGAAGAAGGATCAGCCGAGTGGTTCTTGTGGGAGAACAACTCCATTTGGCTCACTAACTTCACACACCATCAGGCTTCCAAGCAGCTCTCAAGGAAACTCAGTTTTCACACTCTATGCTTAGTGCTCTTTGTGTGCCTAGGACTGAAATGAAGCTTGGTCAGCATCCCACACAAACGGATGCTCCACATGCGGGTTTCACATGCCACCAACTCCACATTCACAGGCAACTTCAGCGCCACAGCCGTTTTCAGATAGCCCTCAATGCAAAGGCTCTAGACGCAAATATTGGTGTGAGAGCTAATTCAATCAAGGAAACACTGCATGTTGGTGAAGGGCATATTGAAGAAGGATCAGCCGAGTGGTTCTTGTGGGAGAACAACTCCATTTGGCTCACTAACTTCACACACCATCAGGCTTCCAAGCAGCTCTCAAGGAAACTCAGTTTTCACACTCTATGTTTAGTGCCCTTTGAGTGCATTATCTAGGAATGAACCTGGTAGAGCATCCCACACAAACGAATGCTCCACATGCGGGTTTCACATGCCACCAACTCCACATTCACAGGCAACTTCAGCGCCACAGCCGTTTTCAGATAGCCCTCAATGCAAAGGCTCTAGACGCAAATATTGGTGTGAGAGCTAATTCAATCAAGGAAACACTGCATGTTGGTGAAGGGCATATTGAAGAAGGATCAGCCGAGTGGTTCTTGTGGGAGAACAACTCCATTTGGCTCACTAACTTCACACACCATCAGGCTTCCAAGCAGCTCTCAAGGAAACTCAGTTTTCACACTCTATGCTTAGTGCTCTTTGTGTGCCTAGGACTGAAATGAATCTTGGTCAGGATCCCACACAAACGGATGCTCCACATGCGGTTTCACATGCCACCAACTCCACATTCACAGGCAACTTCAGCGCCACAGCCGTTTTCCAGATAGCCCTCAATGCAAAGGCTCTAGACGCAAATATTGGTGTGAGAGCTAATTCAATCAAGGAAACACTGCATGTTGGTGAAGGGCATATTGAAGAAGGATCAGCCGAGTGGTTCTTGTGGGAGAACAACTCCATTTGGCTCACTAACTTCACACACCATCAGGCTTCCAAGCAGCTCTCAAGGAAACTCAGTTTTCACACTCTATGTTTAGTGCCTTTGAGTGCATTATCTAGGAATGAACCTGGTAGAGCATCCCACACAAACGAATGCTCCACATGCGGGTTTCACATGCCACCAACTCCACATTCACAGGCAACTTCAGCGCCACAGCCGTTTTCAGATAGCCCTCAATGCAAAGGCTCTAGACGCAAATATTGGTGTGAGAGCTAATTCAATCAAGGAAACACTGCATGTTGGTGAAGGGCATATTGAAGAAGGATCAGCCGAGTGGTTCTTGTGGAGAACAACTCCATTTGGCTCACTAACTTCACACACCATCAGGCTTCCAAGCAGCTCTCAAGGAAACTCAGTTTTCACACTCTATGCTTAGTGCCCTTTGAGTGCATTATCTAGTAATGAACCTGGTAGAGCATCCCACACAAACGAATGCTCCACATGCGGGTTTCACATGCCACCAACTCCACATTCACAGGCAACTTCAGCGCCACAGCCGTTTTCAGATGCCCCTCAATGCAAAGGCTCTAGACGCAAATATTGGTGTGAGAGCTAATTCAACCAAGGAAACACTGCATGTTGGTGAAGGGCATATTGAAGAAGGATCAGCCGAGTGGTTCTTGTGGGAGAACAACTCCATTTGGCTCAATAACTTCACACACCATCAGGCTTCCAAGCAGCTCTCAAGGAAACTCAGTTTTCACACTCTATGCTTAGTGCCCTTTGAGTGCATTATCTAGGAATGAACCTGGTAGAGCATCCCACACAAACGAATGCTCCACATGCGGTTTCACATGCCACAACTCCACATTCACAGGCAACTTCAGCGCCACAGCCGTTTTCAGATAGCCCTCAATGCAAAGGCTCTAGACGCAAATATTGGTGTGAGAGCTAATTCAATCAAGGAAACACTGCATGTTGGTGAAGGGCATATTGAGAAGGATCAGCCGAGTGGTTCTTGTGGAGAACAACTCCATTTGGCTCACTAACTTCACACACCATCAGGCTTCCAAGCAGCTCTCAAGGAAACTCAGTTTTCACACTCTATGTTTAGTGCCCTTTGAGTGCATTATCTAGGAATGAACCTGGTAGAGCATCCCACACAAACGAATGCTCCACATGCGGGTTTCACATGCCACCAACTCCACATTCACAGGCAACTTCAGTGCCACAGCCGTTTTCAGATGCCCCTCAATGCAAAGGCTCTAGACGCAAATATTGGTGTGAGAGCAAATTCAATCAAGGAAACACTGCATGTTGGTGAAGGGCATATTGAAGAAGGATCAGCCGAGTGGTTCTTGTGGGAGAACAACTCCATTTGGCTCACTAACTTCACACACCATCAGGCTTCCAAACAGCTCTCAAGGAAACTCAGTTTTCACACTCTATGCTTAGTGCCCATTGTATGGCTAGGACAGAAATGAACCTGGTAGAGCATCCCACACAAACGAATGCTCCACATGCGGGTTTCACATGCCACCAACTCCACATTCACAGGCAACTTCAGCGCCACAGCCGTTTTCAGATAGCCCTCAATGCAAAGGCTCTAGACGCAAATATTGGTTTGAGAGCTAATTCAATCAAGGAAACACTGCATGTTGGTTAAGAGCATATTGAAGAAGGATCGGCCGAGTGGTTCTTGTGGGAGAACAACTCCATTTGGTTCAATAACTTCACACACCATCAGGCTTCCAAGCAGCTCTCAAGGAAACTCAGTTTTCACACTCTATGCTTAGTGCCCTTTGAGTGCATTATCTAGGAATGAACCTGGTAGAGCATCCCACACAAACGAATGCTCCACATGCGGGTTTCACATGTCACCAACTCCACATTCACAGGCAACTTCAGCGCCACAGCCGTTTGCAGATAGCCCTCAATGCAAAGGCTCTAGACGCAAATATTGGTGTGAGAGCTAATTCAATCAAGGAAACACTGCCTGTTGGTGAAGGGCATATTGAAGAAGGATCAGCCGAGTGGTTCTTATGGGAGAACAACTCCATTTGGCTCACTAACTTCACACACCATCAGGCTTCCAAGCAGCTCTCAAGGAAACTCAGTTTTCACACTCTATGCTTAGTGCCCTTTGTATGGCTAGGACAGAAATGAAGCTTGGTCAGCATCCCACACAAACGAATTCTCCACATGCGGGTTTCACATGCCACCAACTCCACATTCACAGGCAACTTCAGCGCCACAGCCGTTTTCAGATAGCCCTCAATGCAAAGGCTCTAGACGCAAATATTGGTGTGAGAGCTAATTCAATCAAGGAAACACTGCATGTTGGTGAAGGGCATATTGAAGAAGGATCGGCCGAGTGGTTCTTGTGGGAGAACAACTCCATTTGGCTCACTAACTTCACACACCATCAGGCTTCCAAGCAGCTCTCAAGGAAACTCAGTTTTCACACTCTATGTTTAGTGCCCTTTGAGTGCATTATCTAGGAATGAACCTGGTAGAGCATCCCACACAAACGAATGCTCCACATGCGGGTTTCACATGCCACCAACTCCACATTCACAGGCAACTTCAGCGCCACAGCCGTTTTCAGATAGCCTTCAATGCAAAGGCTCTAGACGCAAATATTGGTGTGAGAGCTAATTCAATCAAGGAAACATTGCATGTTGGTGAAGGGCATATTGAAGAAGGATCAGCCAAGTGGTTCTTGTGGGAGAACAACTCCATTTGGCTAACTAACTTCACACACCATCAGGCTTCCAAGCAGCTCTCAACGAAACTCAGTTTTCAACTCTATGCTTAGTGCCCTTTGTATGGGTAGGACTGAAATGAACCTGGTAGAGCATCCCACACAAACGAATGCTCCACATGCGGGTTTCACATGCCACCAACTCCACATTCACAGGCAACTTCAGCGCCACAGCCGTTTTCAGATAGCCCTCAATGCAAAGGCTCTAGACGCAAATATTGGTGTGAGAGCTAATTCAATCAAGGAAACACTGCATGTTGGTGAAGGGCATATTGAAGAAGGATCAGCCGAGTGGTTCTTGTGGGAGAACAACTCCATTTGGCTCACTAACTTCACACGCCATCAGACTTCCAAGCAGCTCTCAAGGAAACTCAGTTTTCAAACACTATGCTTAGTGCTCTTTGTGTGCCTAGGACTGAAATGAAGCTTGGTCAGCATCCCACACAAACGAATGCTCCACATGCGGGTTTCACATGCCACCAACTCCACATTCACAGGCAACTTCAGCGCCACAGCCGTTTTCAGATAGCCCTCAATGCAAAGGCTCTAGACGCAAATATTGGTGTGAGAGCTAATTCAATCAAGGAAACACTGCATGTTGGTGAAGGGCATATTGAAGAAGGATCAGCCGAGTGGTTCTTGTGGGAGAACAACTCCATTTGGCTCACTAACTTCACACACCATCAGGCTTCCAAGCAGCTCTCAAGGAAACTCAGTTTTCACACTCTATGTTTAGTGCCCTTTGAGTGCATTATCTAGGAATGAACCTGGTAGAGCATCCCACACAAACGAATGCTCCACATGCGGGTTTCACATGCCACCAACTCCACATTCACAGGCAACTTCAGCGCCACAGCCGTTTTCAGATAGCCCTCAATGCAAAGGCTCTAGACGCAAATATTGGTGTGAGAGCTAATTCAATCAAGGAAACACTGCCTGTTGGTGAAGGGCATATTGAAGAAGGATCAGCCGAGTGGTTCTTGTGGGAGAACAACTCCATTTGGCTCACTAACTTCACACACCATCAGGCTTCCAAGCAGCTCTCAAGGAAACTCAGTTTTCACACTCGATGCTTAGTGCCCTTTGAGTGCATTATCTAGGAATGAACCTGGTAGAGCATCCCACAGAAACGAATGCTCCACATTCGGCTTTCACATGCCACCAACTCCACATTCACAGGCAACTTCAGCGCCACAGCCGTTTTCAGATAGCCCTCAATGCAAAGGCTCTAGACGCAAATATTGGTGTGAGAGCTAATTCAATCAAGGAAACACTGCATGTTGGTGAAGGGCATATTGAAGAAGGATCAGCCGAGTGGTTCTTGTGGGAGAACAACTCCATTTGGCTCACTAACTTCACACACCATCAGGCTTCCAAGTAGCTCTCAAGGAAACTCAGTTTTCACACTCTATGTTTATTGCCCTTTGAGTGCATTATCTAGGAATGAACCTGGTAGAGCATCCCACACAAACGAATGCTCCACATGCGGGTTTCACATGCCACCAACTCCACATTCACAGGCAACTTCAGCGCCACAGCCGTTTTCAGATGGCCCTCAATGCAAAGGCTCTAGACGCAAATATTGGTGTGAGAGCTAATTCAATCAAGGAAACACTGCATGTTGGTGAAGGGCATATTGAAGAAGGATCAGCCGAGTGGTTCTTGTGGGAGAACAACTCCATTTGGCTCACTAACTTCACACACCATCAGGCTTCCAAGCAGCTCTCAAGGAAACTCAGTTTTCACACTCTATGCTTAGTGCCCTTTGAGTGCATTATCTAGGAATGAACCTGGTAGAGCATCCCACACAAACGAATGCTCCACATGCGGGTTTCACATGCCACCAACTCCACATTCACAGGCAACTTCAGCGCCACAGCCGTTTTCAGATAGCCCTCAATGCAAAGGCTCTAGACGCAAATATTGGTGTGAGAGCAAATTCAATCAAGGAAACACTGCATGTTGGTGAAGGGCATATTGAAGAAGGATCAGCCGAGTGGTTCTTGTGGGAGAACAACTCCATTTGGCTCACTAACTTCACACACCATCAGGCTTCCAAGCAGCTCTCAAGGAAACTCAGTTTTCACACTCTATGCTTAGTGCTCTTTGTGTGCCTAGGACTGAAATGAATCTTGGTCAGCATCCCACACAAACGGATGCTCCACATGCGGGTTTCACATGCCACCAACTCCACATTCACAGGCAACTTCAGCGCCACAGCCGTTTTCAGATAGCCCTCAATGCAAAGGCTCTAGACGCAAATATTGGTGTGAGAGCTAATTCAATCAAGGAAACATTGCATGTTGGTGAAGGGCATATTGAAGAAGGATCAGCCAAGTGGTTCTTGTGGGAGAACAACTCCATTTGGCTCACTAACTTCACACACCATCAGGCTTCCAAGCAGCTCTCAAGGAAACTCAGTTTTCACACTCTATGTTTAGTGCCCTTTGAGTGCATTATCTAGGAATGAACCTGGTAGAGCATCCCACACAAACGAATGCTCCACATGCGGGTTTCACATGCCACCAATTCCACATTCACAGGCAAATTCAGCGCCACAGCCGTTTTCAGATAGCCCTCAATGCAAAGGCTCTAGACGCAAATATTGGTGTGAGAGCTAATTCAATCAAGGAAACACTGCATGTTGGTGAAGGGCATATTGAAGAAGGATCAGCCGAGTGGTTCTTGTGGGAGAACAACTCCATTTGGCTCACTAACTTCACACGCCATCAGGCTTCCAAGCAGCTCTCAAGGAAACTCAGTTTTCAAACACTATGCTTAGTGCTCTTTGTGTGCCGAGGACTGAAATGAAGCTTGGTCAGCATCCCACACAAACGAATGCTCCACATGCGGGTTTCACATGCCACCAACTCCACATTCACAGGCAACCTCAGCGCCACAGCCGTTTTCAGATAGCCCTCAATGCAAAGGCTCTAGACGCAAATATTGGTGTGAGAGCTAATTCAATCAAGGAAACACTGCATGTTGGTGAAGGGCATATTGAAGAAGGATCAGCCGAGTGGTTCTTGTGGGAGAACAACTCCATTTGGCTCACTAACTTCACACACCATCAGGCTTCCAAGCAGCTCTCAAGGAAACTCAGTTTTCACACTCTATGTTTAGTGCCCTTTCAGTGCATTATCTAGGAATGAACCTGGTAGAGCATCCCACACAAACGAATGCTCCACATGCGGGTTTCACATGCCACCATCTCCACATTCACAGGCAACTTCAGCGCCACAGCCGTTTTCAGATAGCCCTCAATGCAAAGGCTCTAGACGCAAATATTGGTGTGAGAGCTAATTCAATCAAGGAAACACTGCATGTTGGTGAAGGGCATATTGAAGAAGGATCAGCCGAGTGGTTCTTGTGGGAGAACAACTCCATTTGGCTCACTAACTTCACACACCATCAGGCTTCCAAGCAGCTCTCAAGGAAACTCAGTTTTCACACTCTATGTTTAGTGCCCTTTGAGTGCATTATCTAGGAATGAACCTGGTAGAGCATCCCACACAAACGAATGCTCCACATGCGGGTTTCACATGCCACCAACTCCACATTCACAGGCAACTTCAGCGCCACAGCCGTTTTCAGATAGCCCTCAATGCAAAGGCTCTAGACGCAAATATTGGTGTGAGAGCTAATTCAATCAAGGAAACACTGCATGTTGGTGAAGGGCATATTGAAGAAGGATCAGCCGAGTGGTTCTTGTGGGAGAACAACTCCATTTGGCTCACTAACTTCACACACCATCAGGCTTCCAAGCAGCTCTAAAGGAAACTCAGTTTTCACACTCTATGCTTAGTGCCCTTTGAGTGCATTATCTAGGAATGAACCTGGTAGAGCATCCCACAGAAACGAATGCTCCACATGCGGGTTTCACATGCCACCAACTCCACATTCACAGGCAACCTCAGCGCCACAGCCGTTTTCAGATAGCCCTCAATGCAAAGGCTCTAGACGCAAATATTGGTGTGAGAGCTAATTCAATCAAGGAAACACTGCATGTTGGTGAAGGGCATATTGAAGAAGGATCAGCCGAGTGGTTCTTGTGGGAGAACAACTCCATTTGGCTCACTAACTTCACACACCATCAGGCTTCCAAGCAGCTCTCAAGGAAACTCAGTTTTCACACTCTATGTTTAGTGCCCTTTGAGTGCATTATCTAGGAATGAACCTGGTAGAGCATCCCACACAAACGAATGCTCCACATGCGGGTTTCACATGCCACCAACTCCACATTCACAGGCAACTTCAGTGCCCCAGCCGTTTTCAGATGCCCCTCAATGCAAAGGCTCTAGACGCAAATATTGGTGTGAGAGCAAATTCAATCAAGGAAACACTGCCTGTTGGTGAAGGGCATATTGAAGAAGGATCAGCCGAGTGGTTCTTGTGGGAGAACAACTCCATTTGGCTCACTAACTTCACACACCATCAGGCTTCCAAGCAGCTCTCAAGGAAACTCAGTTTTCACACTCTATGCTTAGTGCCCTTTGTATGGCTAGGACAGAAATGAAGCTTGGTCAGCATCCCACACAAACGAATTCTCCACATGCGGGTTTCACATGCCACCAACTCCACATTCACAGGCAACTTCAGCGCCACAGCCGTTTTCAGATAGCCCTCAATGCAAAGGCTCTAGACGCAAATATTGGTGTGAGAGCTAATTCAATCAAGGAAACACTGCATGTTGGTGAAGGGCATATTGAAGAAGGATCGGCCGAGTGGTTCTTGTGGGAGAACAACTCCATTTGGCTCACTAACTTCACACACCATCAGGCTTCCAAGCAGCTCTCAAGGAAACTCAGTTTTCACACTCTATGTTTAGTGCCCTTTGAGTGCATTATCTAGGAATGAACCTGGTAGAGCATCCCACACAAACGAATGCTCCACATGCGGGTTTCACAAACCACCAACTCCACATTCACAGGCAACTTCAGCGCCACAGCCGTTTTCAGATAGCCCTCAATGCAAAGGCTCTAGACGCAAATATTGGTGTGAGAGCTAATTCAATCAAGGAAACATTGCATCTTGGTGAAGGGCATATTGAAGAAGGATCAGCCAAGTGGTTCTTGTGGGAGAACAACTCCATTTGGCTAACTAACTTCACACACCATCAGGCTTCCAAGCAGCTCTCAACGAAACTCAGTTTTCAACTCTATGCTTAGTGCCCTTTGTATGGGTAGGACTGAAATGAACCTGGTAGAGCATCCCACACAAACGAATGCTCCACATGCGGGTTTCACATGCCACCAACTCCACATTCACAGGCAACTTCAGCGCCACAGCCGTTTTCAGATAGCCCTCAATGCAAAGGCTCTAGACGCAAATATTGGTGTGAGAGCTAATTCAATCAAGGAAACACTGCATGTTGGTGAAGGGCATATTGAAGAAGGATCAGCCGAGTGGTTCTTGTGGGAGAACAACTCCATTTGGCTCACTAACTTCACACACCAAAAGGCTTCCAAGCAGCTCTCAAGGAAACTCAGTTTTCACACTCTATGCTTAGTGCTCTTTGTGTGCCTAGGACTGAAATGAAGCTTGGTCAGCATCCCACACAAACGGATGCTCCACATGCGGGTTTCACATGCCACCAACTCCACATTCACAGGCAACTTCAGCGCCACAGCCGTTTTCAGATAGCCCTCAATGCAAAGGCTCTAGACGCAAATATTGGTGTGAGAGCTAATTCAATCAAGGAAACACTGCATGTTGGTGAAGGGCATATTGAAGAAGGATCAGCCGAGTGGTTCTTGTGGGAGAACAACTCCATTTGGCTCAATAACTTCACACACCATCAGGCTTCCAAGCAGCTCTCAAGGAAACTCAGTTTTCACACTCTATGTTTAGTGCCCTTTGAGTGCATTATCTAGGAATGAACCTGGTAGAGCATCCCACACAAACGAATGCTCCACATGCGGGTTTCACATGCCAACAACTCCACATTCACAGGCAACTTCAGCGCCACAGCCGTTTTCAGATAGCCCTCAATGCAAAGGCTCTAGACGCAAATATTGGTTTGAGAGCTAATTCAATCAAGGAAACACTGCATGTTGGTGAAGAGCATATTGAAGAAGGATCGGCCGAGTGGTTCTTGTGGGAGAACAACTCCATTTGGTTCAATAACTTCACACACCATCAGGCTTCCAAGCAGCTCTCAAGGAAACTCAGTTTTCACACTCTATGCTTAGTGCCCTTTGTATGGCTAGGACAGAAATGAAGCTTGGTCAGCATCCCACACAAACGAATTCTCCACATGCGGGTTTCACATGCCACCAACTCCACATTCACAGGCAACTTCAGCGCCACAGCCGTTTTCAGATAGCCCTCAATGCAAAGGCTCTAGACGCAAATATTGGTGTGAGAGCTAATTCAATCAAGGAAACACTGCATGTTGGTGAAGGGCATATTGAAGAAGGATCGGCCGAGTGGTTCTTGTGGGAGAACAACTCCATTTGGCTCACTAACTTCACACACCATCAGGCTTCCAAGCAGCTCTCAAGGAAACTCAGTTTTCACACTCTATGTTTAGTGCCCTTTGAGTGCATTATCTAGGAATGAACCTGGTAGAGCATCCCACACAAACGAATGCTCCACATGCGGGTTTCACATGCCACCAACTCCACATTCACAGGCAAATTCAGCGCCACAGCCGTTTTCAGATAGCCCTCAATGCAAAGGCTCTAGACGCAAATATTGGTGTGAGAGCTAATTCAATCAAGGAAACATTGCATGTTGGTGAAGGGCATATTGAAGAAGGATCAGCCGAGTGGTTCATGTGGGAGAACAACTCCATTTGGCTAACTAACTTCACACACCATCAGGCTTCCAAGCAGCTCTCAACGAAACTCAGTTTTCACACTCTATGCTTAGTGCCCTTTGTATGGGTAGGACTGAAATGAACCTGGTAGAGCATCCCACACAAACGAATGCTCCACATGCGGGTTTCACATGCCACCAACTCCACATTCACAGGCAACTTCAGCGCCACAGCCGTTTTCAGATAGCCCTCAATGCAAAGGCTCTAGACGCAAATATTGGTGTGAGAGCTAATTCAATCAAGGAAACACTGCATGTTGGTGAAGGGCATATTGAAGAAGGATCGGCCGAGTGGTTCTTGTGGGAGAACAACTCCATTTGGCTCACTAACTTCACACACCATCAGGCTTCCAAGCAGCTCTCAAGGAAACTCAGTTTTCACACTCTATGCTTAGTGCCCTTTGAGTGCATTATCTAGGAATGAACCTGGTAGAGCATCCCACAGAAACGAATGCTCCACATGCGTGTTTCACATGCCACCAACTCCACATTCACAGGCAACTTCAGCGCCACAGCCGTTTTCAGATAGCCCTCAATGCAAAGGCTCTAGACGCAAATATTGGTTTGAGAGCTAATTCAATCAAGGAAACACTGCCTGTTGGTGAAGGGCATATTGAAGAAGGATCAGCCGAGTGGTTCTTGTGGGAGAACAACTCCATTTGGCTCACTAACTTCACACACCATCAGGCTTCCAAGCAGCTCTCAAGGAAACTCAGTTTTCACACTCTATGTTTAGTGCCCTTTGAGTGCATTATCTAGGAATGAACCTGGTAGAGCATCCCACACAAACGAATGCTCCACATGCGGGTTTCACATGCCACCAACTCCACATTCACAGGCAACTTCAGTGCCACAGCCGTTTTCAGATGCCCCTCAATGCAAAGGCTCTAGACGCAAATATTGGTGTGAGAGCTAATTCAATCAAGGAAACACTGCATGTTGGTGAAGGGCATATTGAAGAAGGATCAGCCGAGTGGTTCTTGTGGGAGAACAACTCCATTTGGCTCACTAACTTCACACACCATCAGGCTTCCAAACAGCTCTCAAGGAAACTCAGTTTTCACACTCTATGCTTAGTGCCCATTGTATGGCTAGGACTGAAATGAACCTGGTAGAGCATCCCACACAAACGAATGCTCCACATGCGGGTTTCACATGCCACCAACTCCACATTCACAGGCAACTTCAGCGCCACAGCCGTTTTCAGATAGCCCTCAATGCAAAGGCTCTAGACGCAAATATTGGTTTGAGAGCTAATTCAATCAAGGAAACACTGCATGTTGGTTAAGAGCATATTGAAGAAGGATCGGCCGAGTGGTTCTTGTGGGAGAACAACTCCATTTGGTTCAATAACTTCACACACCATCAGGCTTCCAAGCAGCTCTCAAGGAAACTCAGTTTTCACACTCTATGCTTAGTGCCCTTTGAGTGCATTATCTAGGAATGAACCTGGTAGAGCATCCCACACAAACGAATGCTCCACATGCGGGTTTCACATGCCACCAACTCCACATTCACAGGCAACTTCAGCGCCACAGCCGTTTTCAGATAGCCCTCAATGCAAAGGCTCTAGACGCAAATATTGGTTTGAGAGCTAATTCAATCAAGGAAACATTGCATGTTGTTGAAGAGCATATTGAAGAAGGATCGGCCGAGTGGTTCTTGTGGGAGAACAACTCCATTTGGTTCAATAACTTCACACACCATCAGGCTTCCAAGCAGCTCTCAAGGAAACTCAGTTTTCACACTCTATGCTTAGTGCCCTTTGAGTGCATTATCTAGGAATGAACCTGGTAGAGCATCCCACACAAACGAATGCTCCACATGCGGGTTTCACATGCCACCAACTCCACATTCACAGGCAACTTCAGCGCCACAGCCGTTTTCAGATAGCCCTCAATGCAAAGGCTCTAGACCCAAATATTGGTGTGAGAGCTAATTCAATCAAGGAAACACTGCATGTTGGTGAAGGGCATATTGAAGAAGGATCAGCCGAGTGGTTCTTGTGGGAGAACAACTCCATTTGGCTCACTAACTTCACACACCATCAGGCTTCCAAGCAGCTCTCAACGAAACTCAGTTTTCACACTCTATGCTTAGTGCCCTTTGTATGGCTAGGACAGAAATGAAGCTTGGTCAGCATCCCACACAAACGAATGCTCCACATGCGGGTTTCACATGCCACCAACTCCACATTCACAGGCAACTTCAGCGCCACAGCCGTTTTCAGATAGCCCTCAATGCAAAGGCTCTAGACGCAAATATTGGTGTGAGAGCTAATTCAATCAAGGAAACACTGCATGTTGGTGAAGGGCATATTGAAGAAGGATCGGCCGAGTGGTTCTTGTGGGAGAACAACTCCATTTGGCTCACTAACTTCACACACCATCAGGCTTCCAAGCAGCTCTCAACGAAACTCAGTTTTCACACTCTATGTTTAGTGCCCTTTGAGTGCATTATCTAGGAATGAACCTGGTAGAGCATCCCACACAAACGAATGCTCCACATGCGTGTTTCACATGCCACCAACTCCACATTCACAGGCAACTTCAGCGCCACAGCCGTTTTCAGATAGCCCTCAATGCAAAGGCTCTAGACGCAAATATTGGTGTGAGAGCTAATTCAATCAAGGAAACACTGCATGTTGGTGAAGGGCATATTGAAGAAGGATCAGCCGAGTGGTTCTTGTGGGAGAACAACTCCATTTGGCTCACTAACTTCACACACCATCAGGCTTCCAAGCAGCTCTCAAGGAAACTCAGTTTTCACACTCTATGCTTAGTGCCCTTTGAGTGCATTATCTAGGAATGAACCTGGTAGAGCATCCCACACAAACGAATGCTCCACATGCGGGTTTCACATGCCACCAACTCCACATTCACAGGCAACTTCAGCGCCACAGCCGTTTTCAGATAGCCCTCAATGCAAAGGCTCTAGACCCAAATATTGGTGTGAGAGCTAATTCAATCAAGGAAACACTGCATGTTGGTGAAGGGCATATTGAAGAAGGATCAGCCGAGTGGTTCTTGTGGGAGAACAACTCCATTTGGCTCACTAACTTCACACACCATCAGGCTTCCAAGCAGCTCTCAACGAAACTCAGTTTTCACACTCTATGCTTAGTGCCCTTTGAATGGCTAGGACAAAAATGAAGCTTGGTCAGCATCCCACACAAACGAATGCTCCACATGCGGGTTTCACATGCCACCAACTCCACATTCACAGGCAACTTCAGCGCCACAGCCGTTTTCAGATAGCCCTCAATGCAAAGGCTCTAGACGCAAATATTGGTGTGAGAGCTAATTCAATCAAGGAAACACTGCATGTTGGTGAAGGGCATATTGAAGAAGGATCGGCCGAGTGGTTCTTGTGGGAGAACAACTCCATTTGGCTCACTAACTTCACACACCATCAGGCTTCCAAGCAGCTCTCAAGGAAACTCAGTTTTCACACTCTATGTTTAGTGCCCTTTGAGTGCATTATCTAGGAATGAACCTGGTAGAGCATCCCACACAAACGAATGCTCCACATGCGTGTTTCACATGCCACCAACTCCACATTCACAGGCAACTTCAGCGCCACAGCCGTTTTCAGATAGCCCTCAATGCAAAGGCTCTAGACGCAAATATTGGTGTGAGAGCTAATTCAATCAAGGAAACACTGCATGTTGGTGAAGGGCATATTGAAGAAGGATCAGCCGAGTGGTTCTTGTGGGAGAACAACTCCATTTGGCTCACTAACTTCACACACCATCAGGCTTCCAAGCAGCTCTCAACGAAACTCAGTTTTCACACTCTATGCTTAGTGCCCTTTGTATGGCTAGGACAGAAATGAAGCTTGGTCAGCATCCCACACAAACGAATGCTCCACATGCGGGTTTCACATGCCACCAACTCCACATTCACAGGCAACTTCAGCGCCACAGCCGTTTTCAGATAGCCCTCAATGCAAAGGCTCTAGACGCAAATATTGGTGTGAGAGCTAATTCAATCAAGGAAACACTGCATGTTGGTGAAGGGCATATTGAAGAAGGATCGGCCGAGTGGTTCTTGTGGGAGAACAACTACATTTGGCTCACTAACTTCACACACCATCAGGCTTCCAAGCAGCTCTCAAGGAAACTCAGTTTTCACACTCTATGTTTAGTGCCCTTTGAGTGCATTATCTAGGAATGAACCTGGTAGAGCATCCCACACAAACGAATGCTCCACATGCGGGTTTCACATGCCACCAACTCCACATTCACAGGCAAATTCAGCGCCACAGCCGTTTTCAGATAGCCCTCAATGCAAAGGCTCTAGACGCAAATATTGGTGTGAGAGCTAATTCAATCAAGGAAACATTGCATGTTGGTGAAGGGCATATTGAAGAAGGATCAGCCGAGTGGTTCTTGTGGGAGAACAACTCCATTTGGCTAACTAACTTCACACACCATCAGGCTTCCAAGCAGCTCTCAACGAAACTCAGTTTTCACACTCTATGCTTAGTGCCCTTTGTATGGGTAGGACTGAAATGAACCTGGTAGAGCATCCCACACAAACGAATGCTCCACATGCGGGTTTCACATGCCACCAACTCCACATTCACAGGCAACTTCAGCGCCACAGCCGTTTTCAGATAGCCCTCAATGCAAAGGCTCTAGACGCAAATATTAGTGTGAGAGCTAATTCAATCAAGGAAACACTGCCTGTTGGTGAAGAGCATATTGAAGAAGGATCGGCCGAATGGTTCTTGTGGGAGAACAACTCCATTTGGCTCACTAACTTCACACACCATCAGGCTTCCAAGCAGCTCTAAAGGAAACTCAGTTTTCACACTCTATGCTTAGTGCCCTTTGAGTGCATTATCTAGGAATGAACCTGGTAGAGCATCCCACACAAACGAATGCTCCACATGCGGGTTTCACATGCCACCAACTCCACATTCACAGGCAACTTCAGCGCCACAGCCGTTTGCAGATAGCCCTCAATGCAAAGGCTCTAGACGCAAATATTGGTGTGAGAGCTAATTCAATCAAGGAAACACTGCATGTTGGTGAAGGGCATATTGAAGAAGGATCAGCCAAGTGGTTCTTGTGGGAGAACAACTCCATTTGGCTAACTAACTTCACACACCATCAGGCTTCCAAGCAGCTCTCAACGAAACTCAGTTTTCACACTCTATGCTTAGTGCCCTTTGTATGGGTAGGACTGAAATGAACCTGGTAGAGCATCCCACACAAACGAATGCTCCACATGCGGGTTTCACATGCCACCAACTCCACATTCACAGGCAACTTCAGCGCCACAGCCGTTTTCAGATAGCCCTCAATGCAAAGGCTCTAGACGCAAATATTGGTGTGAGAGCTAATTCAATCAAGGAAACACTGCATGTTGGTGAAGGGCATATTGAAGAAGGATCAGCCGAGTGGTTCTTGTGGGAGAACAACTCCATTTGGCTCACTAACTTCACACACCATCAGGCTTCCAAGCAGCTCTCAAGGAAACTCAGTTTTCACACTCTATGCTTAGTGCTCTTTGTATGCCTAGGACTGAAATGAAGCTTGGTCAGCATCCCACACAAACGGATGCTCCACATGCGGGTTTCACATGCCACCAACTCCACATTCACAGGCAAATTCAGCGCCACAGCCGTTTTCAGATAGCCCTCAATGCAAAGGCTCTAGACGCAAATATTGGTGTGAGAGCTAATTCAATCAAGGAAACACTGCATGTTGGTGAAGGGCATATTGAAGAAGGATCAGCCAAGTGGTTCTTGTGGGAGAACAACTCCATTTGGCTAACTAACTTCACACACCATCAGGCTTCCAAGCAGCTCTCAACGAAACTCAGTTTTCACACTCTATGCTTAGTGCCCTTTGTATGGGTAGGACTGAAATGAACCTGGTAGAGCATCCCACACAAACGAATGCTCCACATGCGGGTTTCACATGCCACCAACTCCACATTCACAGGCAACTTCAGTGCCACAGCCGTTTTCAGATGCCCCTCAATGCAAAGGCTCTAGACGCAAATATTGGTGTGAGAGCTAATTCAATCAAGGAAACACTGCATGTTGGTGAAGGGCATATTGAAGAAGGATCAGCCGAGTGGTTCTTGTGGGAGAACAACTCCATTTGGCTCACTAACTTCACACACCATCAGGCTTCCAAACAGCTCTCAAGGAAACTCAGTTTTCACACTCTATGCTTAGTGCCCATTGTATGGCTAGGACTGAAATGAACCTGGTAGAGCATCCCACACAAACGAATGCTCCACATGCGGGTTTCACATGCCACCAACTCCACATTCACAGGCAACTTCAGCGCCACAGCCGTTTTCAGATAGCCCTCAATGCAAAGGCTCTAGACGCAAATATTGGTGTGAGAGCTAATTCAATCAAGGAAACACTGCATGTTGGTTAAGAGCATATTGAAGAAGGATCGGCCCAGTGGTTCTTGTGGGAGAACAACTCCATTTGGTTCAATAACTTCACACACCATCAGGCTTCCAAGCAGCTCTCAAGGAAACTCAGTTTTCACACTCTATGCTTAGTGCCCTTTGAGTGCATTATCTAGGAATGAACCTGGTAGATCATCCCACACAAACGAATGCTCCACATGCGGGTTTCACATGCCACCAACTCCACATTCACAGGCAACTTCAGCGCCACAGCCGTTTTCAGATAGCCCTCAATGCAAAGGCTCTAGACGCAAATATTGGTTTGAGAGCTAATTCAATCAAGGAAACATTGCATGTTGTTGAAGAGCATATTGAAGAAGGATCGGCCGAGTGGTTCTTGTGGGAGAACAACTCCATTTGGTTCAATAACTTCACACACCATCAGGCTTCCAAGCAGCTCTCAAGGAAACTCAGTTTTCACACTCTATGCTTAGTGCCCTTTGAGTGCATTATCTAGGAATGAACCTGGTAGAGCATCCCACACAAACGAATGCTCCACATGCGGGTTTCACATGCCACCAACTCCACATTCACAGGCAACTTCAGCGCCACAGCCGTTTTCAGATAGCCCTCAATGCAAAGGCTCTAGACCCAAATATTGGTGTGAGAGCTAATTCAATCAAGGAAACACTGCATGTTGGTGAAGGGCATATTGAAGAAGGATCAGCCGAGTGGTTCTTGTGGGAGAACAACTCCATTTGGCTCACTAACTTCACACACCATCAGGCTTCCAAGCAGCTCTCAACGAAACTCAGTTTTCACACTCTATGCTTAGTGCCCTTTGTATGGCTAGGACAGAAATGAAGCTTGGTCAGCATCCCACACAAACGAATGCTCCACATGCGGGTTTCACATGCCACCAACTCCACATTCACAGGCAACTTCAGCGCCACAGCCGTTTTCAGATAGCCCTCAATGCAAAGGCTCTAGACGCAAATATTGGTGTGAGAGCTAATTCAATCAAGGAAACACTGCATGTTGGTGAAGGGCATATTGAAGAAGGATCGGCCGAGTGGTTCTTGTGGGAGAACAACTCCATTTGGCTCACTAACTTCACACACCATCAGGCTTCCAAGCAGCTCTCAAGGAAACTCAGTTTTCACACTCTATGTTTAGTGCCCTTTGAGTGCATTATCTAGGAATGAACCTGGTAGAGCATCCCACACAAACGAATGCTCCACATGCGTGTTTCACATGCCACCAACTCCACATTCACAGGCAACTTCAGCGCCACAGCCGTTTTCAGATAGCCCTCAATGCAAAGGCTCTAGACGCAAATATTGGTGTGAGAGCTAATTCAATCAAGGAAACACTGCATGTTGGTGAAGGGCATATTGAAGAAGGATCAGCCGAGTGGTTCTTGTGGGAGAACAACTCCATTTGGCTCACTAACTTCACACACCATCAGGCTTCCAAGCAGCTCTCAAGGAAACTCAGTTTTCACACTCTATGTTTAGTGCCCTTTGAGTGCATTATCTAGGAATGAACCTGGTAGAGCATCCCACACAAACGAATGCTCCACATGCGGGTTTCACATGCCACCAACTCCACATTCACAGGCAACTTCAGTGCCACAGCCGTTTTCAGATGCCCCTCAATGCAAAGGCTCTAGACGCAAATATTGGTGTGAGAGCTAATTCAATCAAGGAAACACTGCATGTTGGTGAAGGGCATATTGAAGAAGGATCAGCCGAGTGGTTCTTGTGGGAGAACAACTCCATTTGGCTCACTAACTTCACACACCATCAGGCTTCCAAGCAGCTCTCAACGAAACTCAGTTTTCACACTCTATGCTTAGTGCCCTTTGTATGGCTAGGACAGAAATGAAGCTTGGTCAGCATCCCACACAAACGAATGCTCCACATGCGGGTTTCACATGCCACCAACTCCACATTCACAGGCAACTTCAGCGCCACAGCCGTTTTCAGATAGCCCTCAATGCAAAGGCTCTAGACGCAAATATTGGTGTGAGAGCTAATTCAATCAAGGAAACACTGCATGTTGGTGAAGGGCATATTGAAGAAGGATCGGCCGAGTGGTTCTTGTGGGAGAACAACTCCATTTGGCTCACTAACTTCACACACCATCAGGCTTCCAAGCAGCTCTCAAGGAAACTCAGTTTTCACACTCTATGTTTAGTGCCCTTTGAGTGCATTATCTAGGAATGAACCTGGTAGAGCATCCCACACAAACGAATGCTCCACATGCGGGTTTCACATGCCACCAACTCCACATTCACAGGCAAATTCAGCGCCACAGCCGTTTTCAGATAGCCCTCAATGCAAAGGCTCTAGACGCAAATATTGGTGTGAGAGCTAATTCAATCAAGGAAACATTGCATGTTGGTGAAGGGCATATTGAAGAAGGATCAGCCGAGTGGTTCTTGTGGGAGAACAACTCCATTTGGCTAACTAACTTCACACACCATCAGGCTTCCAAGCAGCTCTCAACGAAACTCAGTTTTCACACTCTATGCTTAGTGCCCTTTGTATGGGTAGGACTGAAATGAACCTGGTAGAGCATCCCACACAAACGAATGCTCCACATGCGGGTTTCACATGCCACCAACTCCACATTCACAGGCAACTTCAGCGCCACAGCCGTTTTCAGATAGCCCTCAATGCAAAGGCTCTAGACGCAAATATTAGTGTGAGAGCTAATTCAATCAAGGAAACACTGCCTGTTGGTGAAGAGCATATTGAAGAAGGATCGGTCGAATGGTTCTTGTGGGAGAACAACTCCATTTGGCTCACTAACTTCACACACCATCAGGCTTCCAAGCAGCTCTAAAGGAAACTCAGTTTTCACACTCTATGCTTAGTGCCCTTTGAGTGCATTATCTAGGAATGAACCTGGTAGAGCATCCCACACAAACGAATGCTCCACATGCGGGTTTCACATGCCACCAACTCCACATTCACAGGCAACGTCAGCGCCACAGCCGTTTGCAGATAGCCCTCAATGCAAAGGCTCTAGACGCAAATATTGGTGTGAGAGCTAATTCAATCAAGGAAACACTGCATGTTGGTGAAGGGCATATTGAAGAAGGATCAGCCAAGTGGTTCTTGTGGGAGAACAACTCCATTTGGCTAACTAACTTCACACACCATCAGGCTTCCAAGCAGCTCTCAACGAAACTCAGTTTTCACACTCTATGCTTAGTGCCCTTTGTATGGGTAGGACTGAAATGAACCTGGTAGAGCATCCCACACAAACGAATGCTCCACATGCGGGTTTCACATGCCACCAACTCCACATTCACAGGCAACTTCAGCGCCACAGCCGTTTTCAGATAGCCCTCAATGCAAAGGCTCTAGACGCAAATATTGGTGTGAGAGCTAATTCAATCAAGGAAACACTGCATGTTGGTGAAGGGCATATTGAAGAAGGATCAGCCGAGTGGTTCTTGTGGGAGAACAACTCCATTTGGCTCACTAACTTCACACACCATCAGGCTTCCAAGCAGCTCTCAAGGAAACTCAGTTTTCACACTCTATGCTTAGTGCTCTTTGTATGCCTAGGACTGAAATGAAGCTTGGTCAGCATCCCACACAAACGGATGCTCCACATGCGGGTTTCACATGCCACCAACTCCACATTCACAGGCAACTTCAGCGCCACAGCCGTTTTCAGATAGCCTTCAATGCAAAGGCTCTAGACGCAAATATTGGTGTGAGAGCTAATTCAATCAAGGAAACACTGCCTGTTGGTGAAGGGCATATTGAAGAAGGATCAGCCAAGTGGTTCTTGTGGGAGAACAACTCCATTTGGCTCACTAACTTCACACACCATCAGGCTTCCAAGCAGCTCTCAAGGAAACTCAGTTTTCACACTCTATGTTTAGTGCCCTTTGAGTGCATTATCTAGGAATGAACCTGGTAGAGCATCCCACACAAACGAATGCTCCACATGCGGGTTTCACATGCCACCAACTCCACATTCACAGGCAACTTCAGCGCCACAGCCGTTTTCAGATAGCCCTCAATGCAAAGGCTCTAGACGCAAATATTGGTGTGAGAGCTAATTCAATCAAGGAAACACTGCATGTTGGTGAAGGGCATATTGAAGAAGGATCAGCCGAGTGGTTCTTGTGGGAGAACAACTCCATTTGGCTCACTAACTTCACACACCATCAGGCTTCCAAGCAGCTCTCAAGGAAACTCAGTTTTCACACTCTATGTTTAGTGCCCTTTGAGTGCATTATCTAGGAATGAACCTGGTAGAGCATCCCACACAAACGAATGCTCCACATGCGGGTTTCACATGCCACCAACTCCACATTCACAGGCAACTTCAGCGCCACAGCCGTTTTCAGATAGCCCTCAATGCAAAGGCTCTAGACGCAAATATTGGTGTGAGAGCTAATTCAATCAAGGAAACACTGCATGTTGGTGAAGGGCATATTGAAGAAGGATCAGCCGAGTGGTTCTTGTGGGAGAACAACTCCATTTGGCTCACTAACTTCACACACCATCAGGCTTCCAAGCAGCTCTCAACGAAACTCAGTTTTCACACTCTATGCTTAGTGCCCTTTGTATGGCTAGGACAGAAATGAAGCTTGGTCAGCATCCCATACGAACGAATGCTCCACATGCGGGTTTCACATGCCACCAACTCCACATTCACAGGCAACTTCAGCGCCACAGCCGTTTTCAGATAGCCCTCAATGCAAAGGCTCTAGACGCAAATATTGGTGTGAGAGCTAATTCAATCAAGGAAACACTGCATGTTGGTGAAGAGCATATGAAGAAGGATCGGCCGAGTGGTTCTTGTGGGAGAACAACTCCATTTGGCTCACTAACTTCACACACCATCAGGCTTCCAAGCAGCTCTAAAGGAAACTCAGTTTTCACACTCTATGCTTAGTGCCCTTTGAGTGCATTATCTAGGAATGAACCTGGTAGAGTCCCACACAAACGAATGCTCCACATGCGTGTTTCACATGCCACCAACTCCACATTCACAGGCAACTTCAGCGCCACAGCCGTTTTCAGATAGCCCTCAATGCAAAGGCTCTAGACGCAAATATTGGTGTGAGAGCTAATTCAATCAAGGAAACACTGCATGTTGGTGAAGGGCATATTGAAGAAGGATCAGCCGAGTGGTTCTTGTGGGAGAACAACTCCATTTGGCTCACTAACTTCACACACCATCAGGCTTCCAAGCAGCTCTCAACGAAACTCAGTTTTCACACTCTATGCTTAGTGCCCTTTGTATGGCTAGGACAGAAATGAAGCTTGGTCAGCATCCCACACAAACGGATTCTCCACATGCGGTTTCACATGCCACCAACTCCACATTCACAGGCAACTTCAGCGCCACAGCCGTTTTCAGATAGCCCTCAATGCAAAGGCTCTAGACGCAAATATTGGTGTGAGAGCTAATTCAATCAAGGAAACACTGCATGTTGGTGAAGGGCATATTGAAGAAGGATCACCCGAGTGGTTCTTGTGGGAGAACAACTCCATTTGGCTCACTAACTTCACACACCATCAGGCTTCCAAGCAGCTCTCAACGAAACTCAGTTTTCACACTCTATGCTTAGTGCCCTTTGAGTGCCTAGGACTGAAATGAACCTGGTAGAGCATCCCACACAAACGAATGCTCCACATGCGGGTTTCACATGCCACCAACTCCACATTCACAGGTAACTTCAGCGCCACAGCCGTTTTCAGATAGCCCTCATTGCAAAGGCTCTAGACGCAAATATTAGTGTGAGAGCTAATTCAATCAAGGAAACACTGCCTGTTGGTGAAGAGCATATTGAAGAAGGATCGGCCGAATGGTTCTTGTGGGAGAACAACTCCATTTGGCTCACTAACTTCACACACCATCAGGCTTCCAAGCAGCTCTAAAGGAAACTCAGTTTTCACACTCTATGCTTAGTGCCCTTTGAGTGCATTATCTAGGAATGAACCTGGTAGAGCATCCCACACAAACGAATGCTCCACATGCGGGTTTCACATGCCACCAACTCCACATTCACAGGCAACTTCAGCGCCACAGCCGTTTGCAGATAGCCCTCAATGCAAAGGCTCTAGACGCAAATATTGGTGTGAGAGCTAATTCAATCAAGGAAACACTGCCTGTTGGTGAAGGGCATATTGAAGAAGGATCAGCCAAGTGGTTCTTGTGGGAGAACAACTCCATTTGGCTAACTAACTTCACACACCATCAGGCTTCCAAGCAGCTCTCAACGAAACTCAGTTTTCACACTCTATGCTTAGTGCCCTTTGTATGGCTAGGACTGAAATGAACCTGGTAGAGCATCCCACACAAACGAATGCTCCACATGCGGGTTTCACATGCCACCAACTCCACATTCACAGGCAACTTCAGCGCCACAGCCGTTTTCAGATAGCCCTCAATGCAAAGGCTCTAGACGCAAATATTGGTGTGAGAGCTAATTCAATCAAGGAAACACTGCATGTTGGTGAAGAGCATATTGAAGAAGGATCAGCCGAGTGGTTCTTGTGGGAGAACAACTCCATTTGGCTCACTAACTTCACACACCATCAGGCTTCCAAGCAGCTCTCAACGAAACTCAGTTTTCACACTCTATGCTTAGTGCTCTTTGTGTGCCTAGGACTGAAATGAAGCTTGGTCAGCATCCCACACAAACGAATGCTCCACATGCGGGTTTCACATGCCACCAACTCCACATTCACAGGCAACTTCAGCGCCACAGCCGTTTGCAGATAGCCCTCAATGCAAAGGCTCTAGACGCAAATATTGGTGTGAGAGCTAATTCAATCAAGGAAACACTGCCTGTTGGTGAAGGGCATATTGAAGAAGGATCAGCCAAGTGGTTCTTGTGGGAGAACAACTCCATTTGGCTAACTAACTTCACACACCATCAGGCTTCCAAGCAGCTCTCAACGAAACTCAGTTTTCACACTCTATGCTTAGTGCCCTTTGTATGGGTAGGACTGAAATGAACCTGGTAGAGCATCCCACACAAACGAATGCTCCACATGCGGGTTTCACATGCCACCAACTCCACATTCACAGGCAACTTCAGCGCCACAGCCGTTTTCAGATAGCCCTCAATGCAAAGGCTCTAGACGCAAATATTGGTGTGAGAGCTAATTCAATCAAGGAAACACTGCATGTTGGTGAAGGGCATATTGAAGAAGGATCAGCCGAGTGGTTCTTGTGGGAGAACAACTCCATTTGGCTCACTAACTTCACACACCATCAGGCTTCCAAGCAGCTCTCAAGGAAACTCAGTTTTCACACTCTATGCTTAGTGCTCTTTGTGTGCCTAGGACTGAAATGAAGCTTGGTCAGCATCCCACACAAACGGATGCTCCACATGCGGGTTTCACATGCCACCAACTCCACATTCACAGGCAACTTCAGCGCCACAGCCGTTTTCAGATAGCCTTCAATGCAAAGGCTCTAGACGCAAATATTGGTGTGAGAGCTAATTCAATCAAGGAAACACTGCCTGTTGGTGAAGGGCATATTGAAGAAGGATCAGCCAAGTGGTTCTTGTGGGAGAACAACTCCATTTGGCTCACTAACTTCACACACCATCAGGCTTCCAAGCAGCTCTCAAGGAAACTCAGTTTTCACACTCTATGCTTAGTGCCCTTTGAGTGCCTAGGAGTGAAATGAAGCTTGAGAGCATTCCACACAAACGAATGCTCCACATGCGGGTTTCACATGCCACCAACTCCACATTCACAGGCAACTTCAGCTCCACAGCCGTTTTCAGATAGCCCTCAATGCAAAGGCTCTAGACGCAAATATTGGTGTGAGAGCTAATTCAATCAAGGAAACACTGCATGTTGGTGAAGGGCATATTGAAGAAGGATCAGCCGAGTGGTTCTTGTGGGAGAACAACTCCATTTGGCTCACTAACTTCACACACCATCAGGCTTCCAAGCAGCTCTCAAGGAAACTCAGTTTTCACACTCTATGTTTAGTGCCCTTTGAGTGCATTATCTAGGAATGAACCTGGTACAGCATCCCACACAAACGAATGCTCCACATGCGGGTTTCACATGCCACCAACTCCACATTCACAGGCAACTTCAGCGCCACAGCCGTTTGCAGATAGCCCTCAATGCAAAGGCTCTAGACGCAAATATTGGTGTGAGAGCTAATTCAATCAAGGAAACACTGCATGTTGGTGAAGGGCATATTGAAGAAGGATCAGCCGAGTGGTTCTTGTGGGAGAACAACTCCATTTGGCTCACTAACTTCACACACCATCAGGCTTCCAAGCAGCTCTCAACGAAACTCAGTTTTCACACTCTATGTTTAGTGCCCTTTGTATGGCTAGGACAGAAATGAAGCTTGGTCAGCATCCCACACATTACGGATTCTCCACAAGCGGTTTCACATGCCACCAACTCCACATTCACAGGCAACTTCAGCGCCACAGCCGTTTTCAGATAGCCCTCAATGCAAAAGCTCTAGACGCAAATATTGGTGTGAGAGCTAATTCAATCAAGGAAACACTGCATGTTGGTGAAGGGCATATTGAAGAAGGATCAGCCGAGTGGTTCTTGTGGGAGAACAACTCCATTTGGCTAACTAACTTCACACACCATCAGGCTTCCAAGCAGCTCTCAACGAAACTCAGTTTTCACACTCTATGCTTAGTGCCCTTTGTATTGCTAGGACAGAAATGAAGCTTGGTCAGCATCCCACACAAACGGATTCTCCACATGCGGGTTTCACATGCCACCAACTCCACATTCACAGGCAACTTCAGCGCCACAGCCGTTTTCAGATAGCCTTCAATGCAAAGGCTCTAGACGCAAATATTGGTGTGAGAGCTAATTCAATCAAGGAAACACTGCCTGTTGGTGAAGGGCATATTGAAGAAGGATCAGCCGAGTGGTTCTTGTGGGAGAACAACTCCATTTGGCTCACTAACTTCACACACCATCAGGCTTCCAAGCAGCTCTCAAGGAAACTCAGTTTTCACACTCTATGCTTAGTGCCCTTTGTATGGGTAGGACAGAAATGAAGCTTGGTCAGCATCCCATGCAAACGAATGCTCCACATGCGGGTTTCACATGCCACCAACTCCACATTCACAGGCAACTTCAGCGCCACAGCCGTTTTCAGATAGCCCTCAATGCAAAGGCTCTAGACGCAAATATTGGTGTGAGAGCTAATTCAATCAAGGAAACACTGCATATTGGTGAAGGTCATATTGAAGAAGGATCAGCCAAGTGGTTCCTGTGGGAGAACAACTCCATTTGGCTCACTAACTTCACACACCATCAGGCTTCAAGCAGCTCTCAAGGAAACTCAGTTTTTACACTCTATGCTTAGTGCCCTTTGAGTGCATTATCTAGGAATGAACCTGGTAGAGCATCCACACAAACGAATGCTCCACATGCGGGTTTCACATGCCACCAACTCCACATTCACAGGCAACTTCAGCGCCACAGCCGTTTTCAGATAGCCCTCAATGCAAAGGCTCTAGACGCAAATATTGGGTGTGAGAGCTAATTCAATCAAGGAAACACTGCATGTTGGTGAAGGGCATATTGAAGAAGGATCAGCCGAGTGGATCTTGTGGGAGAACAACTCCATTTGGCTCACTAACTTCACACACCATCAGGCTTCCAAGCAGCTCTCAAGGAAACTCAGTTTTCACACTCTATGCTTAGTACCCGTTTAGTGCATTATCTGGGAATGAAGCTGGTAGAGCATCCCACACAAACGAATGCTCCACATGCGGGTTTCACATGCCACCAACTCCACATTCACAGGCAACTTCAGCGCCACAGCCGTTTTCAGATAGCCCTCAATGCAAAGGCTCTAGACGCAAATATTGGTGTGAGAGCTAATTCAATCAAGGAAACACTGCATGTTGGTGAAGGGCATATTGAAGAAGGATCAGCCGAGTGGATCTTGTGGGAGAACAACTCCATTTGGCTCACTAACTTCACACACCATCAGGCTTCCAAGCAGCTCTCAAGGAAACTCAGTTTTCACACTCTATGCTTAGTACCCGTTTAGTGCATTATCTGGGAATGAACCTGGTAGAGCATCCCACACAAACGAATGCTCCACATGCGTGTTTCACATGCCACCAACTCCACATTCACAGGCAACTTCAGCGCCACAGCCGTTTTCAGATAGCCCTCAATGCAAAGGCTCTAGACGCAAATATTGGTGTGAGAGCTAATTCAATCAAGGAAACACTGCATGTTGGTGAAGGGCATATTGAAGAAGGATCAGCCAAGTGGTTCTTGTGGGAGAACAACTCCATTTGGCTCACTAACTTCACACACCATCAGGCTTCCAAGCAGCTCTCAAGGAAACTCAGTTTTTACACTCTATGCTTAATGCCCTTTGATTATATTATCTAGGAATGAACATGGTAGAACATCCCACACTTACGAATGCTCCAGTTGCGGGTTTCACATGCCACCAACTCCACATTCACAGGCAACTTCAGTGCCACAGCCATTTTCCGATAGCCCTCAATGCAAAGGCTCTCTAGACGCAAATATTTGTGTGAGAGCTAATTCAATCAAGGAAACACTGCATGTTGGTGAAGGGCATATTGAAGAAGGATCAGCCGAGTGGTTCTTGTGGGAGAACAACTCCATTTGGCTCACTAACTTCACACACCATCAGGCTTCCAAGCAGCTCTCAAGGAAGCTCAGTTTTCACACTCTATGCTTAGTGCCCGTTTAGTGCATTAATTGGGAATGAAGCTGATAGAGCATCCCACATAAACGAATGCTCCACATGCGGGTTTCACATGCCACCAACTCCACATTCTCATGCAACTTCAGTGCCACAGCCGTTTTCAGATAGCCCTCAATGCAAAGGCTCTAGACGCAAATATTGGTGTGAGAGCTAATTCAATCAAGGAAACACTGCATGTTGGTGAAGGGCATATTGAAGAAAGATCAGTCGAGTGGTTCTTGTGGGAGAACAACTCCATTTGGCTCACTAACTTCACACACCATCAGGCTTCCAAGCAGCTCTCAACGAAACTCAGTTTTCACACTCTATGCTTAGTGTCCTTTGTATGGCTAGGACAGAAATGAAGCTTGGTCAGCATCCCACACAAACGAATGCTCCACATGCGGGTTTCACATGCCACCAACTCCACATTCACAGGCAACTTCAGCGCCACAGCCGTTTTCAGATAGCCCTCAATGCAAAGGCTCTAGAGGCAAATGTTGGTGTGAGAGCTAATTCAATCAAGGAAACACTGCATGTTGGTGAAGGGCATATTGAAGAAGGATCAGCCGAGTGGTTCTTGTGGGAGAACAACTCCATTTGGCACAATAACTTCACACACCATCAGGCTTCCAAGCAGCTCTCAAGGAAACTCAGTTTTCACTCTATGTTTAGTGCCCTTTGAGTGCATTATCTAGGAATGAACCTGGTAGAGCATCCCACACAAACGAATGCTCCAGTTGCGGGTTTCACATGCCACCAACTCCACATTCACAGGCAACTTCAGCGCCACAGCCGTTTCAGATAGCCCTCAATGCAAAGGCTCTAGACGCAAATATTGGTGTGAGAGCTAATTCAATCAAGGAAACACTGCATGTTGGTGAAGGGCATATTGAAGAAGGATCAGCCGAGTGGTTCTTGTGGGAGAACAACTCCATTTGGCTCACTAACTTCACACACCATCAGGCTTCCAAGCAGCTCTCAAGAAACTCAGTTTTCACACTCTATGCTTAGTGCCCTTTGTATGGGTAGGACTGAAATGAACCTGGTAGAGCATCCCACAGAAACGAATGCTCCACATGCGTGTTTCACATGCCACCAACTCCACATTCACAGGCAACTTCAGCGCCACAGCCGTTTTCAGATAGCCCTCAATGCAAAGGCTCTAGACGCAAATATTGGTGTGAGAGCTAATTCAATCAAGGAAACACTGCATGTTGGTGAAGGGCATATTGAAGAAGGATCAGCCGAGTGGTTCTTGTGGGAGAACAACTCCATTTGGCTCACTAACTTCACACACCATCAGGCTTCCAAGCAGCTCTCAAGGAAACTCAGTTTTCACACTCTATGTTTAGTGCCCTTTGAGTGCATTATCTAGGAATGAACCTGGTAGAGCATCCCACACAAACGAATGCTCCACATGCGGGTTTCACATGCCACCAACTCCACATTCACAGGCAACTTCAGCGCCACAGCCGTTTTCAGATAGCCCTCAATGCAAAGGCTCTAGACGCAAATATTGGTGTGAGAGCTAATTCAATCAAGGAAACACTGCATGTTGGTGAAGGGCATATTGAAGAAGGATCAGCCGAGTGGTTCTTGTGGGAGAACAACTCCATTTGGCTCACTAACTTCACACACCATCAGGCTTCCAAGCAGCTCTCAAGGAAACTCAGTTTTTACACTCTATGCTTAGTGCCCTTTGAGTGCATTATCTAGGAATGAACCTGGTAGAGCATCCCACACAAACGAATGCTCCACATGCGGGTTTCACATGCCACCAACTCCACATTCACAGGCAACTTCAGCGCCACAGCCGTTTTCAGATAGCCCTCAATGCAAAGGCTCTAGACGCAAATATTGGTGTGAGAGCTAATTCAATCAAGGAAACACTGCATGTTGGTGAAGGGCATATTGAAGAAGGATCAGCCGAGTGGATCTTGTGGGAGAACAACTCCATTTGGCTCACTAACTTCACACACCATCAGGCTTCCAAGCAGCTCTAAAGGAAACTCAGTTTTCACACTCTATGCCTAGTGCCCTTTGTATGGGTAGTGTAGGAGGACATTGTGACCCGAAAAGGTCAGTGAGCACAGGACTACAGTTGGTTGGATAATATTTGGAGGAGAATAACCAAATGGCTACCTTTTGTATACCTTATTGGATATCATCTGCATATGTATATGAGAACACCTGGTGGAATATACAAGGCAAAAGGAGTTCCAAACAAGCATTAATGGTTTTGTTGATAAGCTCAGCACTTCCTCCCTTATCCTATATGACCCTCAGAGTATAAAGTCTGATGCTACTAATAAACCTCGGCTTTTGACCATCAGTCAAGGTCCACCCGTGTTATTATCGGCTCCGTGCACCAAGTCCATCGCTGCGGGACAGCGACAACTGGCGCCTGAACGGGGACTTGAAAGAAGAAGAGAAAGTGCAGCGGAGACCCCCACAGAAAGTGTTGAGTGGGACAATGGGCCAGAACCAGTGTAGGGCACAGTCTTTTATCTCTCTTATGCAGAATTTTTTAGTGAAAAGTGGAACGAAGATAACTAGGCAGCAATTGCATTCTTATTTAGAGCTTGTTAGTGAATATAATCCTTGGTCTCCAGATGAATGGACACTAGAAACTGGACTTAAGAATTTTGCTCAGAAAAATGGTGAAAAGGCCGGAAGGATAGAAGATATTCAAGTTAGTTTTTGGATTATATCGGCTTTAATTAGAGCTATTATTATAATTTTAGAAGGGGAATCTGCAAGAAATTCCTCTAAGGGGAGACACCCCCAAAATGTAGCTAAAAAAGAAGTGTTTCATAGTACGAACAAGGAAGAAAGAGAAAGGGAATCCTTAAGAGGCCCACCTAACAGGAAAGGACGCTGTAATATGGCTAAAAAAGAAACGCCTCATAGTACAGATGAGGAGGACAGCAAAGAGGAGCCCGTGAGAGATTTCCCTAATGGGAGACGCCACCGTAATGTGGCTAGGAAAGAAATGGCTTCTACTACAGATGAAGATGAGAAAGAATGTGTGAGAGACCCTCCCACGAGGAGATGCCACTGTAATGCAGCTAAAAGAGAAAGGCCTTACACTACAGATGTGGAAATTAGGAAAAGAAAGCTTGGAAGATGTTACCATAATGTGACTGAAAATGAAATCAGAACTAAGAAAAAGAAAATCTTCAGTGTTAAACCACAGGATTTCTCTAGTGAGGTAAATGAGGCTGGGATAAAGCAACAGTTAAATATCAGCCCATGCCGTCTTGCTCTTAAATCTGATCAAAAATGTTTCCAAATGTCTGATGTTCCCCGGAGACCTCATGAACTCCGATTGCTTTTTCCAATCATACTTAGTCAAGAAAATAACCAACCTACCTATGAAAGCCTAGATGTTAATGCCGTCATAGCTTTTAAAAAGGCTTGTGTGTCCTATGGACCTACTTCTTCTTATGTGTGGGAATATTTAAATGGCTGGAGCCAGGGAGCAAACTGGATTCCTTATGATTTTGAAGTAATAGCAAAAATAGGGTTTTCTCCTTCTCAATATTTACAATGGAAAATGTGGAGAAGCGATATGGCTAAAGAAAAACTGCGAACCTTAGGAGCATCAGGTCGGCAACTCCCTGGTGGAGGACAACTGACTTATGATATGTTGGTTGGAGATGGACAGTGGGTTACTACAGAGCAACAGATACAGCTACCTCAAGCTGCGCTCATGCATATACGAGACGTAGCATTGTGGGCATGGGAGAAATTGAGACTGGGTCTGAATTTGCAGGCAGTTATACAAAAGTCAATTCAGGAGCCAGAGAATCTTATGCTGATTTTGTAAGACGTTTGACAGACTCTATAGAAAAACAAGTTAAGGGAGAAGGCACTAGGAAATTGTTGTTAAAGCAACTGGCCTTTGATAATGCGAATGAGGACTGTCAGGCTGTTATTCGTCCTATAAAAGAAAGAGAGGATCTTCTGGGTTACCTGAAAGCCTGTCGCAACATAGGGACATTTAAGCCACGTGCCCGCCTAGCAGCACTTGAAACTTTTGCTATTCAAACACAAATGAAGGCTAAATGTTTTAATTGTGGCAAGCCAGGACACCTTAGAAAAGATTGCCGAATGCTTCCTTCAACTCAAAAATACCCTGCGGATACTTTTAACAGTCACTCCCCTGGAATATGTCCTAAGTGCCAAAGAGGCCGACACTGGAAAAAAGAATGTAAATCCAAATTGACCGTGATGGCAGATGCCTGTGGCCAGAAGACTCTGGAGGGGTCAGCCCCAGGTCCCAAACATTCACAGGTTTACAAAATGGGAATCTGCAGAGAAGCTACAAACTTAAAACTGCCACTGTCTCATTGCCCCACCTGTGCTCCTCACCCTGCAAGTATAAATCCTGGAGGCTGAAATTCCAATCAGTTGTGGTGTATGCATGTTATTCATATAGTGCTTTTTCCTATACAGCATTGCTTAATCATGTATACTAATTTTTAAGTACAAGTCTTTATATTAAGTTAATTTTTATGTTCACTGCCTCATTACGTTCTCATTGTTTAAAATTAACAAAAGCGATGTTCTTGCTTTAAGGAGTGTTTGGGTGATGTCATTATATCATTATAAAGTGAACGTTTGCTGTTTTGTTTGTTAATGTACCCAAGTCGTAACCGCATGTCTTTTGGAATATCTTATAATGCTGAGGAAGCTGGCCTTCAGTTTAGTGGCTAGCTTTCACAATAATCACCAATTTCAAGGTCTTTTGTTGTGTTAGATGTTTAGCAAACTGACTTCATCTGTATATCCATTGCAACTTTTGGGAGCTTGGAATTCAAAGAAGATACTAGGCTTTTGTAAATCCTGAGGGTTTTGGGGGGGGACATTTAATAAAAATGTGAAATTTTATCATAAATAATTTGGTATAAAATTGAACTCGAACACTATTTGATTATTTCAAGGTATAAGTTAATGTGATATTCATTGTCTACAAAGTGTTTGCATGTATTAATTGCATGTATTAATGTAATTCTTGTGTTTTTGGCTGGTTATCAAATCTCTCACTGCCTTTAATGTGTCAAGGTTTTGTATTTGTTTTAAAGATATTTGAGTGATGATCTCGCATCAATAACCAATTGTAATCTATCATATGTTATGCTAATGTCAACAACAAATCTTGTTTCAGATATTTTTAGCTATCCTTAAAAAAGCATTTAAGAATTCAAAGGTTTCAAATCCTAGGGATTCCCTTGGTATTCTTACGAGGCCTCAAGAATGCCAACGGATCTATCTCCCGTTTTGTGGAGACAGTTGACCAGGCTATTGGATTATACTAAGATTATTGCCAAATAACAAATGGAGTAAAATTTTATTGTGTCAAAATGTTGTATACATCCATGGAGTTGTGAAGGTTTAATTTTAGTTTGCGTTGCTAATTATGTATTCTTAGCATGGCTGTATTCCTGGGAAGACTGAAATTTGCAATTTTAGATTGATGGAGGGATTTCATAGCATGATCAATGTTTTTGTCTGAGTTTCTCAGTTCAAAACTATTGACTTAATGGTTTCACTTACTGGTTTTTGGTGAACACTACTACTAAGCTTGGTTGAGAATAATATTTTCAAGTCTCCAAAAGTGTGTGTGTGTCTGTGTGTGTGCGCGCATACATGTGTGTCTTAACATTTTGTCCTTTGTAAAAAGTTGTTTCAAATTGTTATCATGTGTTGCTGTTTGTTTATCAAGAGCAGGTTGCCTTGGGGCTGTGGCAACCTGCAGCCACGCCCAGAGCTTTCTGATAGGATTGTAAAATCACAAAGATGTTAAAGTTATGCTTTAAAAGCAGAAGGGGGAATATGCTACCCCTGTAAATGCATTAATTTGGTCTTACTCACCTTAAATTTTGTTCAGATTTTGTCTCCTGGTGAGCACCAGCTCTGCGTCACTAGAGGCTGCTTGCAGGCCAACACAGATGCCTTTGGCTTGATGGAGGAACCCAGCCACTCACAAGTGGAGAGATCCTGACCCCTTGCTAACTGTGGGAAGAGGGTTTGTTTGTGTTTTTCCAGAAACTGAGCTGCAGCCTGTGTGGGTGCCAGCTGGTAATGTAAAGCCCTGGACTCCATTCACCGGAGGAAGCGCCTGCAGTAAGACAAATTCGCGACTTCATTCTGAAAGATCCATCTCCATCAAGGAGACATTGGAGGAGGAGGAGGAGGCCAGACCCCTTCCAACACCGGGTGACGTGAGGGATCCTAAGAGATTGGTGCATCAAGCGCAACTGTCCTTGACATTATGATGCATCTGATAAACACTAATAATACATGGGAAAGGTTATGCTCTTGTCCCTAGAATTTCCTGATGGATCCTCAAAACTGGTTCATCTGACCTCGAAAGTGCTGCAACTCCCTTGAACTCAACACTGCCCCTGGAGAAGATGGAACCCCCAGTGGAGCTGCCTCTAAGAACTGAAAAGCTAAATTTGTTTAATATTCCTCTGGTTCTACTACAGGTCAGGAGTGCAGAGAAAATTCTCCACCTTCTTAGAATGTTTGAGGAAGACTTTAAGTGTAACTTGTTATTTATAGATTTTAATGACCTTAGACATTAGAAAAGCCATAGAAATTTGTGGTGGCATCCAAGGACGACTCTGACACCCTCTTAAAGGAGGTTGTGTGTATAGAGCAAGGGGGATCTCAGGGTGGAGCAGGAGGATAAGAGGAGCCCTCTATCCTAGTCCCGGAGGCCTCCCATGTGCTTTCGCTGCAGAAGCAGTGGATATCTGCCTCATCAAGGACATCGAGAACCGTATCCCGACTGCAAGGAGATCACAAGGAAGATGAGTGCCCTTGGAGGCCGAGAACTCTGAGGTCAGTCCCTTTCCTATTGATTTCTCACAAGGGATTGAAGCAGCCCAGTACCCTGCTCATAGGGTCTGGTGACCTGGGAACTTAAGCCAGGAGCCCCGGGAGGCACTCAGAGACAAAAGATTGTAGGAGGAGCTTCCTCTAGTTCTTAACTAGTTCCAGCCTTGGCTCCCAGCCCTCTCTTACACCAACCATCAGGTTGCTTGTGAGCCCCATGTAGAGTTAAATTCTTCCTCACTCACTAAGTTGTTGGGGATTTCCCTGCTCACCTACCTAAAACTTTTCTATTCTTCAATTGTTAAGTGCAAAACTGTGCTTAACCTCTATAAACTGCAAAATTTAAATTGGGTTAAGAATCTCCCTGAAAAGCTTTTATCAATTTAAAAACTGTTAATGCTAAATAAGATGTAACTGTAAAGAACTTTGATGTTATGTTTGAACTCAGCTGCTATGTATGTCAATGTTGGTCCTTACACTGTTCCTGTGCCACTCTGCTTTCGGTTAAATAATATTGTTTCTCCCCATTTTTCTGCTCTCCCAAGAGCATGTTTCCCCTACATACATCATTCAGGCCTAATTTTACAAAACACAGAAGGGGATTTGTAGGAGGACATTGTGACCCGAAAAGGTCAGTGAGCACAGGACTACAGTTGGTTGGATAATATTTGGAGGAGAATAACCAAATGGCTACCTTTTGTATACCTTATTGGATATCATCTGCATATGTATATGAGAACACCTGGTGGAATATACAAGACAAAAGGAGTTCCAAACAAGCATTAATGGTTTTGTTGATAAGCTCAGCACTTCCTCCCTTATCCTATATGACCCTCAGAGTATAAAGTCTGATGCTACTAATAAACCTCGGCTTTTGACCATCAGTCAGGGTCCACGCGTGTTATTATCGGCTCCGTGCACAAGTCCATCGCTGCGGGACAGGCGACAGGTAGGACTGAAATGAACCTGGTAGAGCATCCCACACAACGAATGCTCCACATGCGGTTTCACATGCCACCAACTCACATTCACAGGCAACTTCAGCGCCACAGCCGTTTCAGATAGCCCTCAATGCAAAGGCTCTAGACGCAATATTGGTGTGAGAGCTAATTCAATCCAGGAAACACTGCATGTTGTGAAGGGCATATTGAAGAAGGATCAGCCGAGTGTTTCTTGTGGGAGAACAACTCCATTTGGCTCACTAAATTCATACACCATCAGGCTTCAAACAGCTCTCAAGGAAACTCAGTTTTCACACTCTATGTTTAGTGCCCTTTGAGTGCATTATCTAGGAATGAACCTGGTAGAGCATCCCACACAAACGAATGCTCCACATGCGGGTTTCACATGCCACCAACTCAACATTCACAGGCAACTTCAGCGCCACAGCCGTTTTCAGATAGCCCTCAATGCAAAGGCTCTAGACGCAAATATTGGTGTGAGAGCTAATTCAATCAAGGAAACACTGCATGTTGGTGAAGGGCATATTGAAGAAGGATCAGCCGAGTGGATCTTGTGGGAGAACAACTCCATTTGGCTCACTAACTTCACACACCTTCAGGCTTCCAAGCAGCTCTCAAGAAACTCAGTTTTCACACTCTATGCTTAGTACCCGTTAGTGCATTATCTGGAATGAACCTGGTAGAGCATCCCACACAAACGAATGCTCCACATGCGGGTTTCACATGCCACCAACTCCACATTCACAGGCAACTTCAGCGCCACAGCCGTTTTCAGATAGCCCTCAATGCAAAGGCTTAGACGCAAATATTGTGTGAGAGCTAATTCAATCAAGAAAAACAACTGCATGTTGGTGAAGGGCATATTGAAGGAAGGATCAGCCGAGTGGTTCTTGTGGGAGAACAACTGCATTTGGCTCACTAACTTCACACACCATCAGCTTCCAGCAGCTCTCAAGGAAACTCAGTTTTTACACTCTATGCTTAATGCCCTTTGATTACATTATCTAGGAATGAACATGGTAAAACATCCCACACTTACGAATGCTCCACTTGCGGGTTTCACATGCCACCAACTCCCACATGCACAGGCAACTCAGTGCCACAGCCGTTTCAGATAGCCCTCAATGCAAAGGCTCTAGACGCAAATATTGGTGTGAGAGCTAATTCAATCAAGGAAACACTGCATGTTGGTGAAGGGCATATTGAAGAAGGATCAGCGAGTGGTTCTTGTGGGAGAACAACTCATTTGCCTCACTAACTTCACACACCTTCAGCTTCAAGCAGCTCTCAAGGAAGCTCAGTTTTCACACTCTATGCTTAGTGCCCGTTTAGTGCATTATCTGGAATGAAGCTGGTAGAGCATCCCACACAAACGAATGCTCCACATGCGGGTTTCACATGCCACCAACTCCACATTCTCATGCAACTTCAGCGCCACAGCCGTTTTCAGATAGCCCTCAATGCATAGGGTCTAGACGCAAATATTGGTGTGAGAGCTAATTCAATCAAGGAAACACTGCATGTTGGTGAAGGGCATATTGAAGAAGGAGCAGCCGAGTGTTCTTGTGGGAGAACAACTCCATTTGGCTCACTAACTTCACACACCATCAGGCTTCCAAGCAGCTCTCAAGAAGCTCAGTTTTCATCACTCTATGCTTAGTGTCCGTTTAGTGCATTATCTGGGAATGAAGCTGGTAGAGCATCCCACACAAACGAATGCTCCACATGCGGGTTTCACATGCACCAACTCCACATTCACAGGCAACTTCAGCGCCACAGCCGTTTTCAGATAGCCCTCAATGCAAAGGCTCTAGACGCAAATATTGGTGTGAGAGCTAATTCAATCAAGGAAACACTGCATGTTGGTGAAGGGCATATTGAAGAAGGATCAGCCGAGTGGTTCTTGTGGGAGAACAACTCCATTTGGCTCACTAACTTCACACACCATCAGGCTTCCAAGCAGCTCTCAAGGAAACTCAGTTTTCACACTCTATGCTTAGTGCCCTTTGAGTGCATTATTAGGAATGAACCTGGTAGAGCATCAAACACAAACGAATGCTCCACATGCGGGTTTCACATGCCACCAACTCCACATTCACAGGCAACTTCAGCGCCACAGCCGTTTTCAGATAGCCCTCAATGCAAAGGCTCTAGACGCAAATATTGGTTTGAGAGCTAATTCAATCAAGGAAACACTGCATGTTGGTGAAGGGCATATTGAAGAAGGATCAGCCGAGTGGATCTTGTGGGAGAACAACTCCATTTGGCTCACTAACTTCACACACCATCAGGCTTCCAAGCAGCTCTCAAGGAAACTCAGTTTTCACACTCTATGCTTAGTACCCGTTTAGTGCATTATCTGGGAATGAACCTGGTAGAGCATCCCACACAAACGAATGCTCCACATGCGGGTTTCACATGCCACCAACTCCACATTCACAGGCAACTTCAGCGCCACAGCCGTTTTCAGATAGCCCTCAATGCAAAGGCTCTAGACGCAAATATTGGTGTGAGAGCTAATTCAATCAAGGAAACACTGCATGTTGGTGAAGGGCATATTGAAGAAGGATCAGCCGAGTGGTTCTTGTGGGAGAACAACTCCATTTGGCTCACTAACTTAACACACCATCAGGCTTCCAAGCAGCTCTCAAGGAAACTCAGTTTTTACACTCTATGCTTAATGCCCTTTGATTACATTATCTAGGAATGAACATGGTAAAACATCCCACACTTACGAATGCTCCACTTGCGGGTTTCACATGCCACCAACTCCACATTCACAGGCAACTTCAGTGCCACAGCCGTTTTCAGATAGCCCTCAATGCAAAGGCTCTAGACGCAAATATTTGTGTGAGAGCTAATTCAATCAAGGAAACACTGCATGTTGGTGAAGGGCATATTGAAGAAGGATCAGCCGAGTGGTTCTTGTGGGAGAACAACTCCATTTGGCTCACTAACTTCACACACCTTCAGGCTTCCAAGCAGCTCTCAAGGAAGCTCAGTTTTCACACTCTATGCTTAGTGCCCGTTTAGTGCATTATCTGGGAATGAAGCTGGTAGAGCATCCCACCCAAACGGATGCTCCACATGCGGGTTTCACATGCCACCAACTCCACATTCTCATGCAACTTCAGCTCCACAGCCGTTTTCAGATAGCCCTCAATGCAAAGGCTCTAGACGCAAATATTGGTGTGAGAGCTAATTCAATCAAGGAAACACTGCATGTTGGTGAAGGGCATATTGAAGAAGGAGCAACCGAGTGGTTCTTGTGGGAGAACAACTCCATTTGGCTCACTAACTTCACACACCATCAGGCTTCCAAGCAGCTCTCAAGGAAACGCAGTTTTCACACTCTATGCTTAGTGCCCGTTTAGTGCATTATCTGGGAATGAAGCTGGTAGAGCATCCCACACAAACGAATGCTCCACATGCGGGTTTCACATGCCACCAACTCCACATTCACAGGCAACTTCAGCGCCACAGCCGTTTTCAGATAGCCCTCAATGCAAAGGCTCTAGACGCAAATATTGGTTTGAGAGCTAATTCAATCAAGGAAACACTGCATGTTGGTGAAGGGCATATTGAAGAAGGATCAGCCGAGTGGATCTTGTGGGAGAACAACTCCATTTGGCTCACTAACTTCACACACCATCAGGCTTCCAAGCAGCTCTCAAGGAAACTCAGTTTTCACACTCTATGCTTAGTACCCGTTTAGTGCATTATCTGGGAATGAACCTGGTAGAGCATCCCACACAAACGAATGCTCCACATGCGGGTTTCACATGCCACCAACTCCACATTCACAGGCAACTTCAGCGCCACAGCCGTTTTCAGATAGCCCTCAATGCAAAGGCTCTAGACGCAAATATTGGTGTGAGAGCTAATTCAATCAAGAAAACACTGCATGTTGGTGAAGGGCATATTGAAGAAGGATCAGCCGAGTGGTTCTTGTGGGAGAACAACTCCATTTGGCTCACTAACTTCACACACCATCAGGCTTCCAAGCAGCTCTCAAGGAAACTCAGTTTTTACACTCTATGCTTAATGCCCTTTGATTACATTATCTAGGAATGAACATGGTAGAACATCCCACACTTACGAATGCTCCACTTGCGGGTTTCACATGCCACCAACTCCACATTCACAGGCAACTTCAGTGCCACAGCCGTTTTCAGATAGCCCTCAATGCAAAGGCTCTAGACGCAAATATTTGTGTGAGAGCTAATTCAATCAAGGAAACACTGCATGTTGGTGAAGGGCATATTGAAGAAGGATCAGCCGAGTGGTTCTTGTGGGAGAACAACTCCATTTGGCTCACTAACTTCACACACCATCAGGCTTCAAGCAGCTCTCAAGGAAACTCAGTTTTCACACTCTATGCTTAGTGCCCTTTGAGTGCATTATTAGGAATGAACCTGGTAGAGCATCCCACACAAACGAATGCTCCACATGCGGGTTTCACATGCCACCAACTCCACATTCACAGGCAACTTCAGCGCCACAGCCGTTTTCAGATAGCCCTCAATGCAAAGGCTCTAGACGCAAATATTGGTTTGAGAGCTAATTCAATCAAGGAAACACTGCATGTTGGTGAAGGGCATATTGAAGAAGGATCAGCCGAGTGGATCTTGTGGGAGAACAACTCCATTTGTCTCACTAACTTCACACACCATCAGGCTTCCAAGCAGCTCTCAAGGAAGCTCAGTTTTCACACTCTATGCTTAGTACCCATTTAGTGCATTATCTGGGAATGAACCTGGTAGAGCATCCCACACAAACGAATGCTCCACATGCGGGTTTCACATGCCACCAACTCCACATTCACAGGCAACTTCAGCGCCACAGCCGTTTTCAGATAGCCCTCAATGCAAAGGCTCTAGACGCAAATATTGGTGTGAGAGCTAATTCAATCAAGAAAACACTGCATGTTGGTGAAGGGCATATTGAAGAAGGATCAGCCGAGTGGTTCTTGTGGGAGAACAACTCCATTTGGCTCACTAACTTCACACACCATCAGGCTTCCAAGCAGCTCTCAAGGAAACTCAGTTTTTACACTCTATGCTTAATGACCTTTGATTACATTATCTAGGAATGAACATGGTAAAACATCCCACACTTACGAATGCTCCACTTGCGGGTTTCACATGCCACCAACTCCACATTCACAGGCAACTTCAGTGCCACAGCCGTTTTCAGATAGCCCTCAATGCAAAGGCTCTAGACGCAAATATTTGTGTGAGAGCTAATTCAATCAAGGAAACACTGCATGTTGGTGAAGGGCATATTGAAGAAGGATCAGCCGAGTGGTTCTTGTGGGAGAACAACTCCATTTGGCTCACTAACTTCACACACCTTCAGGCTTCCAAGCAGCTCTCAAGGAAGCTCAGTTTTCACACTCTATGCTTAGTGCCCGTTTAGTGCATTATCTGGGAATGAAGCTGGTAGAGCATCCCACACAAACGAATGCTCCACATGCGGGTTTCACATGCCACCAACTCCACATTCACAGGCAACTTCAGCGCCACAGCCGTTTTCAGATAGCCCTCAATGCAAAGGCTCTAGACGCAAATATTGGTGTGAGAGCTAATTCAATCAAGAAAACACTGCATGTTGGTGAAGGGCATATTGAAGAAGGATCAGCCGAGTGGTTCTTGTGGGAGAACAACTCCATTTGGCTCACTAACTTCACACACCATCAGGCTTCCAAGCAGCTCTTAAGGAAACTCAGTTTTTACACTCTATGCTTAATGCCCTTTGATTACATTATCTAGGAATGAACATGGTAAAACATCCCACACTTACGAATGCTCCACTTGCGGGTTTCACATGCCACCAACTCCACATTCACAGGCAACTTCAGCGCCACAGCCGTTTTCAGATAGCCCTCAATGCAAAGGCTCTAGACGCAAATATTGGTGTGAGAGCTAATTCAATCAGGAAACACTGCATGTTGGTGAAGGGCATATTGAAGAAGGATCAGCCGAGTGGATCTTGTGGGAGAACAACTCCATTTGGCTCACTAACTTCACACACCATCAGGCTTCCAAGCAGCTCTCAACGAAACTCAGTTTTCACACTCTATGCTTAGTGCCCTTTGAGTGCATTATTAGGAATGAACCTGGTAGAGCATCCCACACAAACGAATGCTCCACATGCGGGTTTCACATGCCACCAACTCCACATTCACAGGCAACTTCAGCGCCACAGCCGTTTTCAGATAGCCCTCAATGCAAAGGCTCTAGACGCAAATATTGGTTTGAGAGCTAATTCAATCAAGGAAACACTGCATGTTGGTGAAGGGCATATTGAAGAAGGATCAGCCGAGTGGTTCTTGTGGGAGAACAACTCCATTTGGCTCACTAACTTCACACACCATCAGGCTTCCAAGCAGCTCTTAAGGAAACTCAGTTTTTACACTCTATGCTTAATGCCCTTTGATTACATTATCTAGGAATGAACATGGTAGAACATCCCACACTTACGAATGCTCCACTTGCGGGTTTCACATGCCACCAACTCCACATGCACAGGCAACTTCAGTGCCACAGCCGTTTTCAGATAGCCCTCAATGCAAAGGCTCTAGACGCAAATATTGGTGTGAGAGCTAATTCAATCAAGGAAACACTGCATGTTGGTGAAGGGCATATTGAAGAAGGATCAGCCGAGTGGTTCTTGTGGGAGAACAACTCCATTTGGCTCACTAACTTCACACACCATCAGGCTTCCAAGCAGCTCTTAAGGAAACTCAGTTTTCACACTCTATGCTTAGTGCCCGTTTAGTGCATTATCTGGGAATGAAGCTGGTAGAGCATCCCACACAAACGAATGCTCCACATGCGGGTTTCACATGCCACCAACTCCACATTCTCATGCAACTTCAGCGCCACAGCCGTTTTCAGATAGCCCTCAATGCATAGGGTCTAGACGCAAATATTGGTGTGAGAGCTAATTCAATCAAGGAAACACTGCATGTTGGTGAAGGGCATATTGAAGAAGGAGCAGCCGAGTGGTTCTTGTGGGAGAACAACTCCATTTGGCTCACTAACTTCACACACCATCAGGCTTCCAAGCAGCTCTCAAGGAAGCTCAGTTTTCACACTCTATGCTTAGTGTCCGTTTAGTGCATTATCTGGGAATGAAGCTGGTAGAGCATCCCACACAAACGAATGCTCCACATGCGGGTTTCACATGCCACCAACTCCACATTCACAGGCAACTTCAGCGCCACAGCCGTTTTCAGATAGCCCTCAATGCAAAGGCTCTAGACGCAAATATTGGTGTGAGAGCTAATTCAATCAAGGAAACACTGCATGTTGGTGAAGGGCATATTGAAGAAGGATCAGCCGAGTGGTTCTTGTGGGAGAACAACTCCATTTGGCTCACTAACTTCACACACCATCAGGCTTCCAAGCAGCTCTCAAGGAAACTCAGTTTTCACACTCTATGCTTAGTGCCCTTTGAGTGCATTATTAGGAATGAACCTGGTAGAGCATCAAACACAAACGAATGCTCCACATGCGGGTTTCACATGCCACCAACTCCACATTCACAGGCAACTTCAGCGCCACAGCCGTTTTCAGATAGCCCTCAATGCAAAGGCTCTAGACGCAAATATTGGTTTGAGAGCTAATTCAATCAAGGAAACACTGCATGTTGGTGAAGGGCATATTGAAGAAGGATCAGCCGAGTGGATCTTGTGGGAGAACAACTCCATTTGGCTCACTAACTTCACACACCATCAGGCTTCCAAGCAGCTCTCAAGGAAACTCAGTTTTCACACTCTATGCTTAGTACCCGTTTAGTGCATTATCTGGGAATGAACCTGGTAGAGCATCCCACACAAACGAATGCTCCACATGCGGGTTTCACATGCCACCAACTCCACATTCACAGGCAACTTCAGCGCCACAGCCGTTTTCAGATAGCCCTCAATGCAAAGGCTCTAGACGCAAATATTGGTGTGAGAGCTAATTCAATCAAGGAAACACTGCATGTTGGTGAAGGGCATATTGAAGAAGGATCAGCCGAGTGGTTCTTGTGGGAGAACAACTCCATTTGGCTCACTAACTTCACACACCATCAGGCTTCCAAGCAGCTCTCAAGGAAACTCAGTTTTTACACTCTATGCTTAATGCCCTTTGATTACATTATCTAGGAATGAACATGGTAAAACATCCCACACTTACGAATGCTCCACTTGCGGGTTTCACATGCCACCAACTCCACATTCACAGGCAACTTCAGTGCCACAGCCGTTTTCAGATAGCCCTCAATGCAAAGGCTCTAGACGCAAATATTTGTGTGAGAGCTAATTCAATCAAGGAAACACTGCATGTTGGTGAAGGGCATATTGAAGAAGGATCAGCCGAGTGGTTCTTGTGGGAGAACAACTCCATTTGGCTCACTAACTTCACACACCTTCAGGCTTCCAAGCAGCTCTCAAGGAAGCTCAGTTTTCACACTCTATGCTTAGTGCCCGTTTAGTGCATTATCTGGGAATGAAGCTGGTAGAGCATCCCACCCAAACGGATGCTCCACATGCGGGTTTCACATGCCACCAACTCCACATTCTCATGCAACTTCAGCTCCACAGCCGTTTTCAGATAGCCCTCAATGCAAAGGCTCTAGACGCAAATATTGGTGTGAGAGCTAATTCAATCAAGGAAACACTGCATGTTGGTGAAGGGCATATTGAAGAAGGAGCAGCCGAGTGGTTCTTGTGGGAGAACAACTCCATTTGGCTCACTAACTTCACACACCATCAGGCTTCCAAGCAGCTCTCAAGGAAACGCAGTTTTCACACTCTATGCTTAGTGCCCGTTTAGTGCATTATCTGGGAATGAAGCTGGTAGAGCATCCCACACAAACAAATGCTCCACATGCGGGTTTCACATGCCACCAACTCCACATTCACAGGCAACTTCAGCGCCACAGCCGTTTTCAGATAGCCCTCAATGCAAAGGCTCTAGACGCAAATATTGGTTTGAGAGCTAATTCAATCAAGGAAACACTGCATGTTGGTGAAGGGCATATTGAAGAAGGATCAGCCGAGTGGATCTTGTGGGAGAACAACTCCATTTGGCTCACTAACTTCACACACCATCAGGCTTCCAAGCAGCTCTCAAGGAAACTCAGTTTTCACACTCTATGCTTAGTACCCGTTTAGTGCATTATCTGGGAATGAACCTGGTAGAGCATCCCACACAAACGAATGCTCCACATGCGGGTTTCACATGCCACCAACTCCACATTCACAGGCAACTTCAGCGCCACAGCCGTTTTCAGATAGCCCTCAATGCAAAGGCTCTAGACGCAAATATTGGTGTGAGAGCTAATTCAATCAAGAAAACACTGCATGTTGGTGAAGGGCATATTGAAGAAGGATCAGCCGAGTGGTTCTTGTGGGAGAACAACTCCATTTGGCTAACTTCACACACCATCAGGCTTCCAAGCAGCTCTCAAGGAAACTCAGTTTTTACACTCTATGCTTAATGCCCTTTGATTACATTATCTAGGAATGAACATGGTAGAACATCCCACACTTACGAATGCTCCACTTGCGGGTTTCACATGCCACCAACTCCACATTCACAGGCAACTTCAGTGCCACAGCCGTTTTCAGATAGCCCTCAATGCAAAGGCTCTAGACGCAAATATTGGTGTGAGAGCTAATTCAATCAAGGAAACACTGCATGTTGGTGAAGGGCATATTGAAGAAGGATCAGCCGAGTGGTTCTTGTGGGAGAACAACTCCATTTGGCTCACTAACTTCACACACCATCAGGCTTCCAAGCAGCTCTCAAGGAAACTCAGTTTTCACACTCTATGCTTAGTGCCCTTTGAGTGCATTATTAGGAATGAACCTGGTAGAGCATCCCACACAAACGAATGCTCCACATGCGGGTTTCACATGCCACCAACTCCACATTCACAGGCAACTTCAGCGCCACAGCCGTTTTCAGATAGCCCTCAATGCAAAGGCTCTAGACGCAAATATTGGTGTGAGAGCTAATTCAATCAAGGAAACACTGCATGTTGGTGAAGGGCATATTGAAGAAGGATCAGCCGAGTGGATTTTGTGGGAGAACAACTCCATTTGTCTCACTAACTTCACACACCATCAGGCTTCCAAGCAGCTCTCAAGGAAGCTCAGTTTTCACACTCTATGCTTAGTACCCATTTAGTGCATTATCTGGGAATGAACCTGGTAGAGCATCCCACACAAACGAATGCTCCACATGCGGGTTTCACATGCCACCAACTCCACATTCACAGGCAACTTCAGCGCCACAGCCGTTTTCAGATAGCCCTCAATGCAAAGGCTCTAGACGCAAATATTGGTGTGAGAGCTAATTCAATCAAGAAAACACTGCATGTTGGTGAAGGGCATATTGAAGAAGGATCAGCCGAGTGGTTCTTGTGGGAGAACAACTCCATTTGGCTCACTAACTTCACACACCATCAGGCTTCCAAGCAGCTCTCAAGGAAACTCAGTTTTTACACTCTATGCTTAATGCCCTTTGATTACATTATCTAGGAATGAACATGGTAAAACATCCCACACTTACGAATGCTCCACTTGCGGGTTTCACATGCCACCAACTCCACATTCACAGGCAACTTCAGTGCCACAGCCGTTTTCAGATAGCCCTCAATGCAAAGGCTCTAGACGCAAATATTTGTGTGAGAGCTAATTCAATCAAGGAAACACTGCATGTTGGTGAAGGGCATATTGAAGAAGGATCAGCCGAGTGGTTCTTGTGGGAGAACAACTCCATTTGGCTCACTAACAACACACACCTTCAGGCTTCCAAGCAGCTCTCAAGGAAGCTCAGTTTTCACACTCTATGCTTAGTGCCCGTTTAGTGCATTATCTGGGAATGAAGCTGGTAGAGCATCCCACACAAACGAATGCTCCACATGCGGGTTTCACATGCCACCAACTCCACATTCACAGGCAACTTCAGCGCCACAGCCGTTTTCAGATAGCCCTCAATGCAAAGGCTCTAGACGCAAATATTGGTGTGAGAGCTAATTCAATCAAGAAAACACTGCATGTTGGTGAAGGGCATATTGAAGAAGGATCAGCCGAGTGGTTCTTGTGGGAGAACAACTCCATTTGGCTCACTAACTTCACACACCATCAGGCTTCCAAGCAGCTCTTAAGGAAACTCAGTTTTTACACTCTATGCTTAATGCCCTTTGATTACATTATCTAGGAATGAACATGGTAAAACATCCCACACTTACGAATGCTCCACTTGCGGGTTTCACATGCCACCAACTCCACATTCACAGGCAACTTCAACGCCACAGCCGTTTTCAGATAGCCCTCAATGCAAAGGCTCTAGACGCAAATATTGGTGTGAGAGCTAATTCAATCAGGAAACACTGCATGTTGGTGAAGGGCATATTGAAGAAGGATCAGCCGAGTGGATCTTGTGGGAGAACAACTCCATTTGGCTCACTAACTTCACACACCATCAGGCTTCCAAGCAGCTCTCAAGGAAGCTCAGTTTTCACACTCTATGCTTAGTGCCCGTTTAGTGCATTATCTGGGAATGAAGCTGATAGAGCATCCCACACAAACGAATGCTCCACATGCGGGTTTCACATGCCACCAACTCCACATTCTCATGCAACTTCAGTGCCACAGCCGTTTTCAGATAGCCCTCAATGCAAAGGCTCTAGACGCAAATATTGGTGTGAGAGCTAATTCAATCAAGGAAACACTGCATGTTGGTGAAGGGCATATTGAAGAAGGATCAGCCGAGTGGTTCTTGTGGGAGAACAACTCCATTTGGCTCACTAACTTCACACACCATCAGGCTTCCAAGCAGCTCTCAAGGAAGCTCAGTTTTCACACTCTATGCTTAGTGCCCATTTAGTGCATTATCTGGGAATGAAGCTGGTAGAGCATCCCACACAAACGAATGCTCCACATGCGGGTTTCACATGCCACCAACTCCACATTCACAGGCAACTTCAGCGCCACAGCCGTTTTCAGATAGCCCTCAATGCAAAGGCTCTAGACGCAAATATTGGTGTGAGAGCTAATTCAATCAAGGAAACACTGCATGTTGGTGAAGGGCATATTGAAGAAGGAGCAGCCGAGTGGTTCTTGTGGGAGAACAACTCCATTTGGCTCACTAACTTCACACACCATCAGGCTTCCAAGCAGCTCTCAAGGAAACTCAGTTTTCACACTCTATGCTTAGTGCCCTTTGAGTGCATTATTAGGAATGAACCTGGTAGAGCATCCCACACAAACGAATGCTCCACATGCGGGTTTCACATGCCACCAACTCCACATTCACAGGCAACTTCAGCGCCACAGCCGTTTTCAGATAGCCCTCAATGCAAAGGCTCTAGACGCAAATATTGGTGTGAGAGCTAATTCAATCAAGGAAACACTGCATGTTGGTGAAGGGCATATTGAAGAAGGATCAGCCGAGTGGTTCTTGTGGGAGAACAACTCCATTTGGCTCACTAACTTCACACACCATCAGGCTTCCAAGCAGCTCTCAAGGAAACTCAGTTTTTACACTCTATGCTTAATGCCCTTTGAGTACATTATCTAGGAATGAACCTGGTAGAGCATCCCACACTTAAGAATGCTCCACTTGCGGGTTTCACATGCCACCAACTCCACATTCACAGGCAACTTCAGTGCCACAGCCGTTTTCAGATAGCAATCAATGCAAAGGCTCTAGACGCAAATATTGGTGTGAGAGCTAATTCAATCAAGGAAACACTGCATGTTGGTGAAGGGCATATTGAAGAAGGATCCGCCGAGTGGTTCTTGTGGGAGAACAACTCCATTTGGCTCACTAACTTCACACACCATCAGGCTTCCAAGCAGCTCTCAAGGAAACTCAGTTTTCACACTCTATGCTTAGTGCCCTTTGAGTGCATTATCTAGGAATGAACCTGGTAGAGCATCCCACACAAACGAATGCTCCACATGCGGGTTTCACATGCCACCAACTCCACATTCACAGGCAACTTCAGCGCCACAGCCGTTTTCAGATAGCCCTCAATGCAAAGGCTCTAGACGCAAATATTGGTGTGAGAGCTAATTCAATCAAGGAAACACTGCATGTTGGTGAAGGGCATATTGAAGAAGGATCAGCCGAGTGGTTCTTGTGGGAGAACAACTCCATTTGCCTCACTAACTTCACACACCATCAGGCTTCCAAGCAGCTCTCAAGGAAACTCAGTTTTCACACTCTATGCTTAGTGCCCTTTGAGTGCATTATCTAGGAATGAACCTGGTAGAGCATCCCACACAAACGAATGCTCCACATGCGGGTTTCACATGCCACCAACTCCACATTCACAGGCAACTTCAGCGCCACAGCCGTTTTCAGATAGCCCTCAATGCAAAGGCTCTAGACGCAAATATTGGTGTGAGAGCTAATTCAATCAAGGAAACACTGCATGTTGGTGAAGGGCATATTGAAGAAGGATCAGCCGAGTGGTTCTTGTGGGAGAACAACTCCATTTGGCTCACTAACTTCACACACCATCAGGCTTCCAAGCAGCTCTCAAGGAAACTCAGTTTTCACACTCTATGCTTAGTGCCCTTTGTATGGCTAGGACTGAAATGAACCTGGTAGAGCATCCCACACAAACGAATGCTCCACATGCGGGTTTCACATGCCACCAACTCCACATTCACAGGCAACTTCAGCGCCACAGCCGTTTTCAGATGGCCCTCAATGCAAATGCTCTAGACGCAAATATTGTTGTGAGAGCTAATTCAATCAAGGAAACACTGCATGTTGGTGAAGGGCATATTGAAGAAGGATCAGCTGAGTGGTTCTTGTGGGAGAACAACTCCATTTGGCTCACTAACTTCACACACCATCAGGCTTCCAAGCAGCTCTCAAGGAAACTCAGTTTTCACACTCTATGCTTAGTGCCCTTTGTATGGCTAGGACTGAAATGAACCTGGTAGAGCATCCCACACAAACGAATGCTCCACATGCGGGTTTCACATGCCACCAACTCCACATTCACAGGCAACTTCAGCGCCACAGCCGTTTTCAGATGGCCCTCAATGCAAAGGCTCTAGACGCAAATATTGGTGTGAGAGCTAATTCAATCGAGGAAACACTGCATGTTGGTGAAGGGCATATTGAAGAAGGATCAGCTGAGTGGTTCTTGTGGGAGAACAACTCCATTTGGCTCACTAACTTCACACACCATCAGGCTTCCAAGCAGCTCTCAAGGAAACTCAGTTTTCACACTCTATGCTTAGTGCCCTTTGAGTGCCTAGGACTGAAATGAAGCTTGGTCAGCATCCCACACAAACGAATGCTCCACATGCGGGTTTCACATGCCACCAACTCCACATTCACAGGCAACTTCAGCGCCACAGCCGTTTTCAGATAGCCCTCAATGCAAAGGCTCTAGACGCAAATATTGGTGTGAGAGCTAATTCAATCAAGGAAACACTGCATGTTGGTGAAGGGCATATTGAAGAAGGATCAGCCGAGTGGTTCTTGTGGGAGAACAACTCCATTTGGCTTACTAACTTCACACACCATCAGGCTTCCAAGCAGCTCTCAAGGAAACTCACTTTTCACACTCTATGCTTAGTGCTCTTTGTGTGGCTAGGACTGAAATGAAGCTTGGTCAGCATCCCACACAAACAGATGCTCCACATGCGGGTTTCACATGCCACCAACTCCACATTCACAGGCAACTTCAGCGCCACAGCCGTTTTCAGATAGCCCTCAATGCAAAGGCTCTAGACGCAAATATTGGTGTGAGAGCTAATTCAATCACGGAAACACTGCATGTTGGTGAAGGGCATATTGAAGAAGGATCAGCCGAGTGGTTCTTGTGGGAGAACAACTCCATTTGGCTCACTAACTTCACACACCATCAGGCTTCCAAGCAGCTCTCAAGGAAACTCAGTTTTCACACTCTATGCTTAGTGCCCTTTGTATAGCTAGGACTGAAATGAACCTGGTAGAGCATCCCACACAAACGAATGCTCCACATGCGGGTTTCACATGCCACCAACTCCACATTCACAGGCAACTTCAGCGCCACAGCCGTTTTCAGATGGCCCTCAATGCAAAGGCTCTAGACGCAAATATTGTTGTGAGAGCTAATTCAATCATGGAAACACTGCATGTTGGTGAAGGGCATATTGAAGAAGGATCAGCTGAGTGGTTCTTGTGGGAGAACAACTCCATTTGGCTCACTAACTTCACACACCATCAGGCTTCCAAGCAGCTCTCAAGGAAACTCAGTTTTCACACTCTATGCTTAGTGCC
>NW_026698732.1:0-69011 GCF_030435755.1 Ochotona princeps | reverse complement strand
TGAGGGCTATCTGAAAATGGCTGTGGCGCTGAAGTTGCCTGTGAATGTGGAGTTGGTGGCATGTGAAACCCGCATGTGGAGCATTCGTTTGTGTAGGATGCTCACCAAGCTTCATTTCAGTCCTAGGCACTCAAAGGGCACTAAGCATAGAGTGAGAAAACTGAGTTTCCTTGAGAGCTGCTTGGAAGCCTGATGGTGTGTGAAGTTAGTGAGCCAAATGGAGTTGTTCTCCCACAAGAACCACTCGGCTGATCCTTCTTCAATATGCCCTTCACCAACATGCAGTGTTTCCTTGATTGAATTAGCTCTCACACCAATATTTGCGTCTAGAGCCTTTGCATTGAGGGCTATCTGCAAAGGGCTGTGGCGCTGAAGTTGCCTGTGAATGTGGAGTTGGTGGCATGTGAAACCCGCATGTGGAGCATTCGTTTGTGTAGGATGCTCACCAAGCTTCATTTCAGTGCTAGGCACTCAAAGGGCACTAAGCATAGAGTGTGAAAACTGAGTTTCCTTGAGAGCTGCTTGGAAGCCTGATGGTGTGTGAAGTTAGTGAGCCAAATGGAGTTGTTCTCCAGAAGAACCACTCGGCTGATCCTTCTTCAATATGCCCTTCACCAACATGCAGTGTTTCCTTGATTGAATTAGCTCTCACACCAATGTTTGTGTCTAGAGCCTTTGCATTGAGGGCTATATGAAAACGGCTGTGGCGTTGAAGTTGCCTGTGAATGTGGGGTTTGTGGCATGTGAAATCCGCATGTGGAGCATTCGTTTGTGTAGGATGCTCACCAAGCTTCATTTCATTTATAGGCACTCAAAGGGCACTAAGCATAGAGTGTGAAAACTGAGTTTCCTTGAGAGCTGCTTGGAAGCCTGATGGTGTGTGAAGTTAGTGAGCCAAATGGAGTTGTTCTCCCACAAGAACCACTCGGCTGATCCTTCTTCAATATGCCCTTTACCAACATGCAGTGTTTCCTTGATTGAATTAGCTCTCACACCAATATTTGCGTCTAGAGCCTTTGCATTGAGGGCTATCTGAAAACGGCTGTGGCGCTGAAGTTGCCTGTGAACGTGGAGTTGGTGGCATGTGAAACCCGCATGTGGAGCATTCGTTTGTGTGGGATGCTCACCAAGCTTCATTTCAGTCCTAGGCACTCAAAGGGCACTAGGCATAGAGTGTGAAAACTGAGTTTCCTTGAGAGCTGTTTGGAAGCCTGATGGTGTGTGAAGTTAGTGAGCCAAATGGAGTTGTTCTCCCACAAGAACCACTCGGCTGATCCTTCTTCAATATGCCCTTCACCAACATGCAGTGTTTCCTTGATTGAATTAGCTCTCACACCAATATTTGCGTCTAGAGCCTTTGCATTGAGGGCTATCTGAAAATGGCTGTGGCGCTGAAGTTGCCTGTGAATGTGGAGTTGGTGGCATGTGAAACCCGCATGTGGAGCATTCGTTTGTGTAGGATGCTCACCAAGCTTCATTTCAGTCCTAGGCACTCAAAGGGCACTAAGCATAGAGTGTGAAAACTGAGTTTCCTTGAGAGCTGCTTGGAAGCCTGATCGTGTGTGAAGTTAGTGAGCCAAATGGAGTTGTTCTCCCACAAGAACCACTCGGCTGATCCTTCTTCAATATGCCCTTCACCAACATGCAGTTTTTCCTTGATTGAATTAGCTCTCACACCAATATTTGCGTCTAGAGCCTTTGCATTGAGGGCTATCTGAAAACGGCTGTGGCGCTGAAGTTGCCTGTGAATGTGGAGTTGGTGGCATGTGAAACCCGCATGTGGAGCATTCGTTTGTGTAGGATGCTCACCAAGCTTCATTTCATTTATAGGCACTCAAAGGGCACTAAGCATAGAGTGTGAAAACTGAGTTTCCTTGAGAGCTGCTTGGAAGCCTGATGGTGTGTGAAGTTAGTGAGCCAAATGGAGTTGTTCTCCCACAAGAACCACTCGGCTGATCCTTCTTCAATATGCCCTTCACCAACATGCAGTGTTTCCTTGATTGAATTAGCTCTCACACCAATATTTGCGTCTAGAGCCTTTGCATTGAGGGCTATCTGAAAACGGCTGTGGCGCTGAATTTGCCTGTGAATGTGGAGTTGGTGGCATGTGAAACCCGCATGTGGAGCATTCGTTTGTGTGGGATGCTCACCAAGCTTCATTTCAGTGCTAGGCACTCAAAGGGCACTAAGCATAGAGTGTGAAAACTGAGTTTCCTTGAGAGCTGCTTGGAAGCCTGATGGTGTGTGAAGTTAGTGAGCCAAATGGAGTTGTTCTCCCACAAGAACCACTCGGCTGATCCTTCTTCAATATGCCCTTCACCAACATGCAGTGTTTCCTTGATTGAATTAGCTCTCACACCAATATTTGCGTCTAGAGCCTTTGCATTGAGGGCTATCTGAAAACGGCTGTGGCGCTGAAGTTGCCTGTGAATGTGGAGTTGGTGGCATGTGAAACCCGCATGTGGAGCATTCGTTTGTGTAGGATGCTCACCAAGCTTCATTTCAGTCCTAGGCACTCAAAGGGCACTAAGCATAGAGTGTGAAAACTGAGTTTCCTTGAGAGCTGCTTGGAAGCCTGATGGTGTGTGAAGTTAGTGAGCCAAATGGAGTTGTTCTCCCACAAGAACCACTCGGCTGATCCTTCTTCAATATGCCCTCCACCAACATGAAGTGTTTCCTTGATTGAATTAGCTCTCACACCAATATTTGCGTCTAGAGCCTTTGCATTGAGGGCTATCTGAAAACGGCTGTGGCGTTGAAGTTGCCTGTGAATGTGGAGTTGGTGGCATGTGAAACCCGCATGTGGAGCATTCGTTTGTGTGGAATGCTCTACCAGGTTCATTCCTAGATAATGCACTCAAAGTGCACTAAGCAAAGAGTGTGAAAACTGAGTTTCCTTTAGAGCTGCTTGGAAGCCTGATGGTGTGTGAAGTTAGTGAGCCAAATGGAGTTGTTCTCCCACAAGAACCACTCGGCTGATCCTTCTTCAATATGCCCTTCACCAACATGCAGTGTTTCCTTGATTGAATTAGCTCTCACACCAATATTTGCGTCTAGAGCCTTTGCATTGAGGGCTATCTGAAAACGGCTGTGGCGCTGAAATTGCCTGTGAATGTGGAGTTGGTGGCATGTGAAACCCGCATGTGGAGCATTCGTTTGTGTGGGATGCTCACCAAGCTTCATTTCAGTGCTAGGCACTCAAAGGGCACTAAGCATAGAGTGTGAAAACTGAGTTTCCTTGAGAGCTGCTTGGAAGCCTGATGGTGTGTGAAGTTAGTGAGCCAAATGGAGTTGTTCTCCCACAAGAACCACTCGGCTGATCCTTCTGCAATATGCCCTTCACCAACATGCAGTGTTTCCTTGATTGAATTAGCTCTCACACCAATATTTGCGTCTAGAGCCTTTGCATTGAGGGCTATCTGAAAACGGCTGTGGCGCTGAAGTTGCCTGTGAATGTGGAGTTGGTGGCATGTGAAACCCGCATGTGGAGCATTCGTTTGTGTGGGATGCTCACCAAGCTTCATTTCAGTCCTAGGCACTCAAAGGGCACTAGGCTTAGAGTGTGAAAACTGAGTTTCCTTGAGAGCTGCTTGGAAGCCTGATGGTGTGTGAAGTTAGTGAGCCAAATGGAGTTGTTCTCCCACAAGAACCACTCGGCTGATCCTTCTTCAATATGCCCTTCACCAACATGCAGTGTTTCCTTGATTGAATTAGCTCTCACACCAATATTTGCGTCTAGAGCCTTTGCATTGAGGGCTATCTGAAAACGGCTGTGGCGCTGAAGTTGCCTGTGAATGTGGAGTTGGTGGCATGTGAAACCCGCATGTGGAGCATTCGTTTGTGTGGGATACGCACCAAGCTTCATTTCAGTCCAAGGCACTCAAAGGGCACTAAGCATAGAGTGTGAAAACTGAGTTTCCTTGCAAGCTGCTTGGAAGCCTGATGGTGTGTGAAGTTAGTGATCCAAATGGAGTTGTTCTCCCACAAGAACCACTCGGCTGATCCTTCTTCAATATGCCCTTCACCAACATGCAGTGTTTCCTTGATTGAATTAGCTCTCACAGCAATATTTGCGTCTAGAGCCTTTGCATTGAGGGCTATCTGAAAACGGCTGTGGCGCTGAAGTTGCCTGTGAATGTGGAGTTGGTGGCATGTGAAACCCGCATGTGGAGCATTCGTTTGTGTAGGATGCTCACCAAGCTTCATTTCAGTCCTAGGCAGTCAAAGGGCACTAAGCATAGAGTGTGAAAACTGAGTTTCCTTGAGAGCTGCTTGGAAGCCTGATGGTGTGTGAAGTTAGTGAGCCAAATGGAGTTGTTCTCCCACAAGAACCACTCGGCTGATCCTTCTTCAATATGCCCTTCACCAACATGCAGTGTTTCCTTGATTGAATTAGCTCTCACACCAATATTTGCGTCTAGAGCCTTTGCATTGAGGGCTATCTGAAAACGGTTTTGGCGCTGAAGTTGCCTGTGAATGTGGAGTTGGTGGCATGTGAAACCCGCATGTGGAGCATTCGTTTGTGTGGGATGCTCACCAAGCTTCATTTCAGTGCTAGGCACTCAAAGGGCACTAAGCATAGAGTGTGAAAACTGAGTTTCCTTGAGAGCTGCTTGGAAGCCTGATGGTGTGTGAAGTTAGTGAGCCAAATGGAGTTGTTCTCCCAGAAGAACCACTCGGCTGATCCTTCTTCAATATGCCCTTCACCAACATGCAGTGTTTCCTTGATTGAATTAGCTCTCACACCAATATTTGTGTCTAGAGCCTTTGCATTGAGGGCTATCTGAAAACGGCTGTGGCGCTGAAGTTGCCTGTGAATGTGGAGTTGGTGGCATGTGAAACCCGCATGTGGAGCATTCGTTTGTGTGGGATGCTCACCAAGCTTCATTTCAGTGCTAGGCACTCAAAGGGCACTAAGCATAGAGTGTGAAAACTGAGTTTCCTTGAGAGCTGCTTGGAAGCCTGATGGTGTGTGAAGTTAGTGAGCCAAATGGAGTTGTTCTCCCAGAAGAACCACTCGGCTGATCCTTCTTCAATATGCCCTTCACCAACATGCAGTGTTTCCTTGATTGAATTAGCTCTCACACCAATATTTGCGTCTAGAGCCTTTGCATTGAGGGCTATCTGAAAACGGCTGTGGCGCTGAAGTTGCCTGTGAATGTGGAGTTGGTGGCATGTGAAACCCGCATGTGGAGCATTCGTTTGTGTGGGATGTTCACCAAGCTTCATTTCAGTGCTAGGCACTCAAAGGGCACTAAGCATAGAGTGTGAAAACTGAGTTTCCTTGAGAGCTGCTTGGAAGCCTGATGGTGTGTGAAGTTAGTGAGCCAAATGGAGTTGTTCTCCCACAAGAACCACTCGGCTGATCCTTCTTCAATATGCCCTTCACCAACATGCAGTGTTTCCTTGATTGAATTAGCTCTCACACCAATATTTGCGTCTAGAGCCTTTGCATTGAGGGCTATCTAAAAACGGCTGTGGCGCTGAAGTTGCCTGTGAATGTGGAGTTGGTGGCATGTGAAACTCGCATGTGGAGCATTCGTTTGTGTGGGATGCTCACCAAGCTTCATTTCAGTGCTAGGCACTCAAAGGGCACTAAGCATAGAGTGTGAAAACTGAGTTTCCTTGAGAGCTGCTTGGAAGCCTGATGGTGTGTGAAGTTAGTGAGCCAAATGGAGTTGTTCTCCCTCAAGAACCACTCGGCTGATCCTTCTTCAATATGCCCTTCACCAACATGCAGTGTTTCCTTGATTGAATTAGCTCTCACACCAATATTTGCGTCTAGAGCCTTTGCATTGAGGGCTATCTGAAAACGGCTGTGGCGCTGAAGTTGCCTGTGAATGTGGAGTTGGTGGCATGTGAAACCCGCATATGGAGCATTCGTTTGTGTAGGATGCTCACCAAGCTTCATTTCATTTATAGGCACTCAAAGGGCACTAAGCATAGAGTGTGAAAACTGAGTTTCCTTGAGAGCTGCTTGGAAGCCTGATGGTGTATGAAGTTAGTGAGCCAAATGGAGTTGTTCTCCCAGAAGAACCACTCGGCTGATCCTTCTTCAATATGCCCTTCACCAACATGCAGTGTTTCCTTGATTGAATTAGCTCTCACACCAATATTTGCGTCTAGAGCCTTTGCATTGAGGGCTATCTGAAAACGGTTTTGGCGCTGAAGTTGCCTGTGAATGTGGAGTTGGTGGCATGTGAAACCCGCATGTGGAGCATTCGTTTGTGTGGGATGCTCACCAAGCTTCATTTCAGTGCTAGGCACTCAAAGGGCACTAAGCATAGAGTGTAAAAACTGAGTTTCCTTGAGAGCTGCTTGGAAGCCTGATGGTGTGTGAAGTTAGTGAGCCAAATGGAGTTGTTCTCCCACAAGAACCACTTGGCTGATCCTTCTTCAATATGCCCTTCACCAACATGCAGTGTTTCCTTGATTGAATTAGCTCTCACACCAATATTTGTGTCTAGAGCCTTTGCATTGAGGGCTATCTGAAAACGGCTGTGGCGCTGAAGTTGCCTGTGAATGTGGAGTTGGTGGCATGTGAAACCCGCATGTGGAGCATTCGTTTGTGTAGGATGCTCACCAAGCTTCATTTCAGTCCTAGGCACTCAAAGGGCACTAAGCATAGAGTGTGAAAACTGAGTTTCCTTGAGAGCTGCTTGGAAGCCTGATGGTGTGTGAAGTTAGTGAGCCAAATGGAGTTGTTCTCCCACAAGAACCACTCGGCTGATCCTTCTTCAATATGCCCTTCACCAACATGCAGTGTTTCCTTGATTGAATTAGCTCTCACACCAATATTTGCGTCTAGAGCCTTTGCATTGAGGGCTATCTGAAAACGGCTGTGGCGCTGAAGTTGCCTGTGAATGTGGAGTTGGTGGCATGTGAAACCCGCATGTGGAGCATTCGTTTGTGTGGGATGTTCACCAAGCTTCATTTCAGTGCTAGGCACTCAAAGGGCACTAAGCATAGAGTGTGAAAACTGAGTTTCCTTGAGAGCTGCTTGGAAGCCTGATGGTGTGTGAAGTTAGTGAGCCAAATGGAGTTGTTCTCCCACAAGAACCACTCGGCTGATCCTTCTTCAATATGCCCTTCACCAACATGCAGTGTTTCCTTGATTGAATTAGCTCTCACACCAATATTTGCGTCTAGAGCCTTTGCATTGAGGGCTATCTGAAAACGGCTGTGGCGCTGAAGTTGCCTGTGAATGTGGAGTTGTTGGCATGTGAAACCCGCATGTGAAGCATTCGTTTGTGTGGGATGCTCACCAAGATTCATTTCAGTGCTAGGCACTCAAAGGGCACTAAGCATAGAGTGTGAAAACTGAGTTTCCTTGAGAGCTGCTTGGAAGCCTGATGGTGTGTGAAGTTAGTGAGCCAAATGGAGTTGTTCTCCCACAAGAACCACTCGGCTGATCCTTCTTCAATATGCCCTTCACCAACATGCAGTGTTTCCTTGATTGAATTAGCTCTCACACCAATATTTGCGTCTAGAGCCTTTGCATTGAGGGCTATCTGAAAACGGCTGTGGCGTTGACGTTGCCTGTGAATGTGGAGTTGGTGGCATGTGAAACCCGCATGTGGAGCATTCGTTTGTGTGGGATGCTCACCAAGCTTCATTTCAGTGCTAGGCACTCAAAGGGCACTAAGCATAGAGTGTGAAAACTGAGTTTCCTTGAGAGCTGTTTGGAAGCCTGATGGTGTGTGAAGTTAGTGAGCCAAATGGAGTTGTTCTCCCTCAAGAACCACTCGGCTGATCCTTCTTCAATATGCCCTTCACCAACATGCAGTGTTTCCTTGATTGAATTAGCTCTCACACCAATATTTGCGTCTAGAGCCTTTGCATTGAGGGCTATCTGAAAACGGCTGTGGCGCTGAAGTTGCCTGTGAATGTGGAGTTGGTGGCATGTGAAACCCGCATATGGAGCATTCGTTTGTGTAGGATGCTCACCAAGCTTCATTTCATTTATAGGCACTCAAAGGGCACTAAGCATAGAGTGTGAAAACTGAGTTTCCTTGAGAGCTGCTTGGAAGCCTGATGGTGTGTGAAGTTAGTGAGCCAAATGGAGTTGTTCTCCAACAAGAACCACTCGGCTGATCCTTCTTCAATATGCCCTTCACCAACATGCAGTGTTTCCTTGATTGAATTAGCTCTCACACCAATATTTGCGTCTAGAGCCTTTGCATTGAGGGCTATCTGAAAACGGCTGTGGCGCTGAAGTTGCCTGTGAATGTGGAGTTGGTGGGATGTGAAACCCGCATGTGGAGCATTCGTTTGTGTGGGATGCTCACCAAGCTTCATTTCAGTGCTAGGCACTCAAAGGGCACTAAGCATAGAGTGTGAAAACTGAGTTTCCTTGAGAGCTGCTTGGAAGCCTGATGGTGTGTGAAGTTAGTGAGCCAAATGGAGTTGTTCTGCCACAAGAACCACTCGGCTGATCCTTCTTCAATATGCCCTTCACCAACATGCAGTGTTTCCTTGATTGAATTAGCTCTCACACCAATATTTGCGTCTAGAGCCTTTGCATTGAGGACTATCTGAAAACGGCTGTGGCGCTGAAGTTGCCTGTGAATGTGGAGTTGGTGGCATGTGAAACCCGCATGTGGAGCATTCGTTTGTGTTGGATGCTCACCAAGCTTCATTTCAGTGCTAGGCACTCAAAGGGCACTAAGCATAGAGTGTGAAAACTGAGTTTCCTTGAGAGCTGCTTGGAAGCCTGATGGTGTGTGAAGTTAGTGAGCCAAATGGAGTTGTTCTCCCACAAGAACCACTCGGCTGATCCTTCTTCAATATGCCCTTCACCAACATGCAGTGTTTCCTTGATTGAATTAGCTCTCACACCAATATTTGCGTCTAGAGCCTTTGCATTGAGGGCTATCTGAAAACGGCTGTGGCGCTGAAGTTGCCTGTGAATGTGGAGTTGGTGGCATGTGAAACCCGTATGTGGAGCATTCGTTTGTGTGGGATGCTCACCAAGCTTCATTTCAGTGCTAGGCACTCAAAGGGCACTAAGCATAGAGTGTGAAAACTGCGTTTCCTTGAGAGCTGCTTGGAAGCCTGATGGTGTGTGAAGTTAGTGAGCCAAATGGAGTTGTTCTCCCACAAGAACCACTCGGCTGATCCTTCTTCAATATGCCCTTCACCAACATGCAGTGTTTCCTTGATTGAATTAGCTCTCACACCAATATTTGCGTCTAGAGCCTTTGCATTGAGGGCTATCTGCAAAGGTCTGTGGTGCTGAAGTTGCCTGTGAATGTGGAGTTGGTGGCATGTGAAACCCGCATGTGGAGCATTCGTTTGTGTGGGATGCTCACCAAGCTTCATTTCAGTCCTAGGCACTCAAAGGGCACTAAGCATAGAGTGTGAAAACTGAGTTTCCTTGAGAGCTGCTTGGAAGCCTGATGGTGTGTGAAGTTAGTGAGCCAAATGGAGTTGTTCTCCCACAAGAACCACTCAGCTGATCCTTCTTCAATATGCCCTTCACCAACATGCAGTGTTTTCTTGATAGAATTAGGTCTCACACCAATATTTGCGTCTAGAGCTTTTGCATTGAGGGCTATCTGAAAACGGCTGTGGCGCTGAAGTTGCCTGTGAATGTGGAGTTGGTGGCATGTGAAACCCGCATGTGGAGCATTCGTTTGTGTGGGATGCTCACCAAGCTTCGTTTCAGTCCTAGGCACTCAAAGGGCACTAAGCATAGAGTGTGAAAACTGAGTTTCCTTGCAAGCTGCTTGGAAGCCTGATGGTGTGTGAAGTTAGTGAGCCAAATGGAGTTGTTCTCCCTCAAGAACCACAAGGCTGATCCTTCTTCAATATGCCCTTCACCAGCATGCAGTTTTTCCTTGATTGAATTAGCTCTCACACCAATATTTGCGTCTAGAGCCTTTGCACTGAGGGCTATCTGAAAACGGCTGTGGCGCTGAAGTTGCCTGTGAATGTGGGGTTGGTGGCATGTGAAACCCGCATGTGGAGCATTCGTTTGTGTAGGATGCTCACCAAGCTTCATTTCATTTATAGGCACTCAAAGGGCACTAAGCATAGAGTGTGAAAACTGAGTTTCCTTGAGAGCTGCTTGGAAGCCTGATGGTGTGTGAAGTTAGTGAGCCAAATGGAGTTGTTCTCCCACAAGAACCACTCGGCTGATCCTTCTTTAATATGCCCTCCACCAACATAAAGTGTTTCCTTGATTGAATTAGCTCTCACAGCAATATTTGCGTCTAGAGCCTTTGCATTGAGGGCTATCTGAAAACGGCTGTGGCGTTGAAGTTGCCTGTGAATGTGGAGTTGGTGGCATGTGAAACCCGCATGTGGAGCATTCGTTTGTGTGGGATGCTCTACCAGGTTCATTCCTAGATAATGCACTCAAAGTGCACTAAGCAAAGAGTGTTACAACTGAGTTTCCTTGAGAGCTGCTTGGAAGCCTGATGGTGTGTGAAGTTAGTGAGCAAAATGGAGTTGTTCTCCCACAAGAACCACTCGGCTGATCCTTCTTCAATATGCCCTTCACCAACATGCAGTGTTTCCTTGATTGAATTAGCTCTCACACCAATATTTGCGTCTAGAGCCTTTGCATTGAGGGCTATCTGAAAACGGCTGTGGCGCTGAAATTGCCTGTGAATGTGGAGTTGGTGCCATGTGAAACCCGCATGTGGAGCATTCGTTTGTGTGGGATGCTCACCAAGCTTCATTTCATTTATAGGCACTCAAAGGGCACTAAGCATAGAGTGTGAAAACTGAGTTTCCTTGAGAGCTGCTTGGAAGCCTGATGGTGTGTGAAGTTAGTGAGCCAAATGGAGTTGTTCTCCCACAAGAACCACTCGGCTGATCCTTCTTCAATATGCCCTTTACCAACATGCAGTGTTTCCTTGATTGAATTAGCTCTCACACCAATATTTGCGTCTAGAGCCTTTGCATTGAGGGCTATCTGAAAACGGCTGTGGCGTTGAAGTTGCCTGTGAATGTGGAGTTGGTGGCATGTGAAACCCGCATGTGGAGCATTCGTTTGTGTGGGATGCTCACCAAGCTTCATTTCAGTCCTAGGCACTCAAAGGGCACTAGGCATAGAGTGTGAAAACTGAGTTTCCTTGAGAGCTGCTTGGAAGCCTGATGGTGTGTGAAGTTAGTGAGCCAAATGGAGTTGTTCTCCCACAAGAACCACTCGGCTGATCCTTCTTCAATATGCCCTTCACCAACATGCAGTGTTTCCTTGATTGAATTAGCTCTCACACCAATATTTGCGTCTAGAGCCTTTGCATTGAGGGCTATCTGAAAATGGCTGTGGCGCTGAAGTTGCCTGTGAATGTGGAGTTGGTGGCATGTGAAACCCGCATGTGGAGCATTCGTTTGTGTAGGATGCTCACCAAGCTTCATTTCAGTCCTAGGCACTCAAAGGGCACTAAGCATAGAGTGAGAAAACTGAGTTTCCTTGAGAGCTGCTTGGAAGCCTGATGGTGTGTGAAGTTAGTGAGCCAAATGGAGTTGTTCTCCCACAAGAACCACTCGGCTGATCCTTCTTCAATATGCCCTTCACCAACATGCAGTGTTTCCTTGATTGAATTAGCTCTCACACCAATATTTGCGTCTAGAGCCTTTGCATTGAGGGCTATCTGCAAAGGGCTGTGGCGCTGAAGTTGCCTGTGAATGTGGAGTTGGTGGCATGTGAAACCCGCATGTGGAGCATTCGTTTGTGTAGGATGCTCACCAAGCTTCATTTCATTTATAGGCACTCAAAGGGCACTAAGCATAGAGTGTGAAAACTGAGTTTCCTTGAGAGCTGCTTGGAAGCCTGATGGTGTGTGAAGTTAGTGAGCCAAATGGAGTTGTTCTCCCACAAGAACCACTCGGCTGATCCTTCTGCAATATGCCCTTCACCAACATGCAGTTTTTCCTTGATTGAATTAGCTCTCACACCAATGTTTGTGTCTAGAGCCTTTGCATTGAGGGCTATATGAAAACGGCTGTGGCGTTGAAGTTGCCTGTGAATGTGGGGTTTGTGGCATGTGAAATCCGCATGTGGAGCATTCGTTTGTGTAGGATGCTCACCAAGCTTCATTTCATTTATAGGCACTCAAAGGGCACTAAGCATAGAGTGTGAAACCTGAGTTTCCTTGAGAGCTGCTTGGAAGCCTGATGGTGTGTGAAGTTAGTGAGCCAAATGGAGTTGTTCTCCCACAAGAACCACTCGGCTGATCCTTCTTCAATATGCCCTTTACCAACATGCAGTGTTTCCTTGATTGAATTAGCTCTCACACCAATATTTGCGTCTAGAGCCTTTGCATTGAGGGCTATCTGAAAACGGCTGTGGCGCTGAAGTTGCCTGTGAACGTGGAGTTGGTGGCATGTGAAACCCGCATGTGGAGCATTCGTTTGTGTAGGATGCTCACCAAGCTTCATTTCATTTATAGGCACTCAAAGGGCACTAAGCATAGAGTGTGAAAACTGAGTTTCCTTGAGAGCTGCTTGGAAGCCTGATGGTGTGTGAAGTTAGTGAGCCAAATGGAGTTGTTCTCCCACAAGAACCACTCGGCTGATCCTTCTTCAATATGCCCTTCACCAACATGCAGTGTTTCCTTGATTGAATTAGCTCTCACACCAATATTTGCGTCTAGAGCCTTTGCATTGAGGGCTATCTGAAAACGGCTGTGGCGCTGAAGTTGCCTGTGAATGTGGAGTTGGTGGCATGTGAAACCCGCATGTGGAGCATTCGTTTGTGTGGGATGCTCACCAAGCTTCATTTCAGTGCTAGGCACTCAAAGGGCACTAAGCATAGAGTGTGAAAACTGAGTTTCCTTGAGAGCTGCTTGGAAGCCTGATGGTGTGTGAAGTTAGTGAGCCAAATGGAGTTGTTCTCCCACAAGAACCACTCGGCTGATCCTTCTTCAATATGCCCTTCACCAACATGCAGTGTTTCCTTGATTGAATTAGCTCTCACACCAATATTTGCGTCTAGAGCCTTTGCACTGAGGGCTATCTGAAAACGGCTGTGGCGCTGAAGTTGCCTGTGAATGTGGCGTTGGTGGCATGTGAAACCCGCATGTGGAGCATTCGTTTGTGTAGGATGCTCACCAAGCTTCATTTCATTTATAGGCACTCAAACGGCACTAAGCATAGAGTGTGAAAACTTAGTTTCCTTGAGAGCTGCTTGGAAGCCTGATGGTGTGTGAAGTTAGTGAGCCAAATGGAGTTGTTCTCCCACAAGAACCACTCGGCTGATCCTTCTTCAATATGCCCTTCACCAACATGCAGTGTTTCCTTGATTGAATTAGCTCTCATACCATTTTTTGCGTCTAAAGCCTTTGCATTGAGGGCTATCTGAAAACGGCTGTGGCGTTGAAGTTGCCTGTGAATGTGGAGTTGGTGGCATGTGAAACCCGCATGTGGAGCATTCGTTTGTGTGGGATGCTCTACCAGGTTCATTCCTAGATAATGCACTCAAAGGGCACTAAGCATAGAGTGTGAAAACTGAGTTTCCTTGAGAGCTGCTTGGAAGCCTGATGGTGTGTGAAGTTAGTGAGCCAAATGGAGTTGTTCTCCCACAAGAACCACTCGGCTGATCCTTCTTCAATATGCCCTTCACCAACATGCAGTGTTTCCTTGATTGAATTAGCTCTCACACCAATATTTGCGTCTAGAGCCTTTGCATTGAGGGCTATCTGAAACCGGCTGTGGCGCTGAAATTGCCTGTGAATGTGGAGTTGGTGGCATGTGAAACCCGCATGTGGAGCATTCGTTTGTGTGGGATGCTCACCAAGCTTCATTTCAGTCAAAGGCACTCAAAGGGCACTAAGCATAGAGTGTGAAAACTGAGTTTCCTTGCAAGCTGCTTGGAAGCCTGATGGTGTGTGAAGTTAGTGAGCCAAATGGAGTTGTTCTCCCACAAGAACCACTCGGCTGATCCTTCTGCAATATGCCCTTCACCAACATGCAGTGTTTCCTTGATTGAATTAGCTCTCACACCAATGTTTGTGTCTAGAGCCTTTGCATTGAAGGGGGCTATATGAAAACGGCTGTGGCGCTGAAGTTGCCTGTGAATGTGGGGTTGGTGGCATGTGAAATCCGCATGTGGAGCATTCGTTTGTGTAGGATGCTCACCAAGCTTCATTTCATTTATAGGCACTCAAAGGGCACTAAGCATAGAGTGTGAAAACTGAGTTTCCTTGAGAGCTGCTTGGAAGCCTGATGGTGTGTGAAGTTAGTGAGCCAAATGGAGTTGTTCTCCCACAAGAACCACTCGGCTGATCCTTCTTCAATATGCCCTTTACCAACATGCAGTGTTTCCTTGATTGAATTAGCTCTCACACCAATATTTGCGTCTAGAGCCTTTGCATTGAGGGCTATGTGAAAACGGCTGTGGCGCTGAAGTTGCCTGTGAATGTGGAGTTGGTGGCATGTGAAACGCGCATGTGGAGCATTCGTTTGTGTGGGATGCTCACCAAGCTTCATTTCAGTGCTAGGCACTCAAAGGGCACTAAGCATAGAGTGTGAAAACTGAGTTTCCTTGCAAGCTGCTTGGAAGCCTGATGGTGTGTGAAGTTAGTGAGCCAAATGGAGTTGTTCTCCCACAAGAACCACTCGGCTGATCCTTCTTCAATATGCCCTTCACCAACATGCAGTTTTTCCTTGATTGAATTAGCTCTCACACCAATATTTGCGTCTAGAGCCTTTGCATTGAGGGCTATCTGAAAATGGCTGTGGCGCGGAAGTTGCCTGTGAATGTGGAGTTGGTGGCATGTGAAACCCGCATGTGGAGCATTCGTTTGTGTAGGATGCTCACCAAGCTTCATTTCAGTCCAATTCACTCAAAAGGCACTAAGCATAGAGTGTGAAAACTGAGTTTCCTTGCAAGCTGCTTGGAAGCCTGATGGTGTGTGAAGTTAGTGAGCCAAATGGAGTTGTTCTCCCACAAGAACCACTCGGCTGATCCTTCTTCAATATGCCCTTCACCAACATGCAGTGTTTCCTTGATTGAATTAGCTCTCACACCAATATTTGCGTCTAGAGCCTTTGCATTGAGGGCTATCTGAAAACGGCTGTGGCGCTGAAGTTGCCTGTGAATGTGGAGTTGGTGGCATGTGAAACCCGCATGTGGAGCATTCGTTTGTGTGGGATGCTCTACCAGGTTCATTCCTAGATAATGCACTCAAAGGGCACTAAGCAAAGAGTGTGAAAACTGAGTTTCCTTGAGAGCTGCTTGGAAGCCTGATGGTGTGTGAAGTTAGTGAGCCAAATGGAGTTGTTCTCCCACAAGAACCACTCGACTGATCCTTCTTCAATATGCCCTTTACCAACATGCAGTGTTTCCTTGATTGAATTAGCTCTCACACCAATATTTGCGTCTAGACCCTTTGCATTGAGGGCTATCTGAAAACGGCTGTGGCGCTGAAGTTGCCTGTGAATGTGGAGTTGGTGGCATGTGAAACCCGCATGTGGAGCATTCGTTTGTGTGGGATGCTCTACCAGGTTCATTCCTAGATAATGCACTCAAAGGGCACTAAGCATAGAGTGTGAAAACTGAGTTTCCTTGAGAGTTGCTTGGAAGCCTGATGGTGTGTGAAGTTAGTGAGCCAAATGGAGTTGTTCTCCCACAAGAACCACTCTGCTGATCCTTATTCAATATGCCCTTCACCAACATGCAGTGTTTCCTTGATTGAATTAGCTCTCACACCAATATTTGCGTCTAGAGCCTTTGCATTGAGGGCTATCTGAAAACGGCTGTGGCGCTGAAGTTGCCTGTGAATGTGGAGTTGGTGTCATGTGAAACCCGCATGTGGAGCATTCGTTTGTGTGGGATGCTCACCAAGCTTCATTTCAGTGCTAGGCACTCAAAGGGCACTAAGCATAGAGTGTGAAAACTGAGTTTCCTTGAGAGCTGCTTGGAAGCCTGATGGTGTGTGAAGTTAGTGAGCCAAATGGAGTTGTTCTCCCACAAGAACCACTCGGCTGATCCTTATTCAATATGCCCTTCACCAACATGCAGTGTTTCCTTGATTGAATTAGCTCTCACACCAATATTTGCGTCTAGAGCCTTTGCATTGAGGGCTATCTGAAAACGGCTGTGGCGCTGAAGTTGCCTGTGAATGTGGAGTTGGTGGCATGTGAAACCCGCATGTGGAGCACTCGTTTGTGTGGGATGCTCACCAAGCTTCATTTCAGTGCTAGGCACTCAAAGGGCACTAAGCATAGAGTGTGAAAACTGAGTTTCCTTGAGAGCTTCTTGGAAGCCTGATGGTGTGTGAAGTTAGTGAGCCAAATGGAGTTGTTCTCCCACAAGAACCACTCGGCTGATCCTTCTTCAATATGCCCTTCACCAACATGCAGTGTTTCCTTGATTGAATTAGCTCTCACACCAATATTTGCGTCTAGAGCCTTTGCATTGAGGGCTATCTGAAAACGGCTGTGGCGCTGAAGTTGCCTGTGAATGTGGAGTTGGTGGCATGTGAAACCCGCATGTGGAGCATTCGTTTGTGTGGGATGCTCTACCAGGTTCATTCCTAGATAATGCACTCAAAGGGCACTAAGCATAGAGTGTGAAAACTGAGTTTCCTTGAGAGCTGCTTGGAAGCCTGATGGTGTGTGAAGTTAGTGAGCCAAATGGAGTTGTTCTCCCACAAGAACCACAAGGCTGATCCTTCTTCAATATGCCCTACACCAACATGCAGTTTTTCCTTGATTGAATTAGCTCTCACACCAATATTTGCGTCTAGAGCCTTTGCACTGAGGGCTATCTGAAAACGGCTGTGGCGCTGAAGTTGCCTGTGAATGTGGCATTGGTGGCATGTGAAACCCGCATGTGGAGCATTCGTTTGTGTGGGATGCTCACCAAGATTCATTTCATTTATAGGCACTCAAAGGGCACTAAGCATAGAGTGTGAAAACTGAGTTTCCTTGAGAGCTGCTTGGAAGCCTGATGGTGTGTGAAGTTAGTGAGCCAAATGGAGTTGTTCTCCCAGAAGAACCACTCGGCTGATCCTTCTTCAATATGCCCTTTACCAACATGCAGTGTTTCCTTGATTGAATTAGCTCTCATACCATTTTTTGCGTCTAAAGCCTTTGCATTGAGGGCTATCTGAAAACGGCTGTGGCGTTGAAGTTGCCTGTGAATGTGGAGTTGGTGGCATGTGAAACCCGCATGTGGAGCATTCGTTAGTGTGGGATGCTCTACCAGGTTCATTCCTAGATAATGCACTCAAAGGGCACTAAGCAAAGAGTGTGAAAACTGAGTTTCCTTGAGAGCTGCTTGGAAGCCTGATGGTGTGTGAAGTTAGTGAGCCAAATGGAGTTGTTCTCCCACAAGAACCACTCGGCTGATCCTTCTTCAATATGCCCTTCACCAACATGCACTGTTTCCTTGATTGAATTAGCTCTCACACCAATATTTGCGTCTAGAGCCTTTGCATTGAGGGCTATCTGAAACTGGCTGTGGCGCTGAAATTGCCTGTGAATGTGGAGTTGGTGGCATGTGAAACCCGCATGTGGAGCATTCGTTTGTGTGGGATGCTCACCAAGCTTCATTTCAGTGCTAGGCACTCAAAGGGCACTAAGCATAGAGTGTGAAAACTGAGTTTCCTTGCAAGCTGCTTGGAAGCCTGATGGTGTGTGAAGTTAGTGAGCCAAATGGAGTTGTTCTCCCACAAGAACCACTCGGCTGATCCTTCTGCAATATGCCCTTCACCAACATGCAGTTTTTCCTTGATTGAATTAGCTCTCACACCAATGTTTGTGTCTAGAGCCTTTGCATTGAGGGCTATCTGAAAACGGCTGTGGCGCTGAAGTTGCCTGTGAATGTGGGGTTGGTGGCATGTGAAATCCGCATGTGGAGCATTCGTTTTTGTAGGATGCTCACCAAGCTTCATTTCATTTATAGGCACTGAAAGGGCACTAAGCATAGAGTGTGAAAACTGAGTTTCCTTGAGAGCTGCTTGGAAGCCTGATGGCGTGTGAAGTTAGTGAGCCAAATGGAGTTGTTCTGCCACAAGAACCACAAGGCTGATCCTTCTTCAATATGCCCTTCACCAACATGCACTGTTTCCTTGATTGAATTAGCTCTCACACCAATATTTGCGTCTAGAGCCTTTGCATTGAGGGCTATATGAAAACGGCTGTGGCGCTGAAATTGCCTGTGAATGTGGAGTTGGTGGCATGTGAAACCCGCATGTGGAGCATTCGTTTGTGTGGGATGCTCACCAAGCTTCATTTCAGTCCAAGGCACTCAAAGGGCACTAAGCATAGAGTGCGAAAACTGAGTTTCCTTGAGAGCTGCTTGGAAGCCTGATGGTGTGTGAAGTTAGTGAGCCAAATGGAGTTGTTCTCCCACAAGAACCACTCGGCTGATCCTTCTGCAATATGCCCTTCACCAACATGCAGTTTTTCCTTGATTGAATTAGCTCTCACACCAATGTTTGTGTCTAGAGCCTTTGCATTGAGGGCTATATGAAAACGGCTGTGGCGCTGAAGTTGCCTGTGAATGTGGAGTTGGTGGCATGTGAAATCCGCATGTGGAGCATTCGTTTGTGTAGGATGCTCACCAAGCTTCATTTCATTTATAGGCACTCAAAGGGCACTAAGCATAGAGTGTGAAAACTGAGTTTCCTTGAGAGCTGCTTGGAAGCCTGATGGCGTGTGAAGTTAGTGAGCCAAATGGAGTTGTTCTGCCACAAGAACTACAAGGCTGATCCTTCTTCAATATGCCCTTCACCAACATGCAGTGTTTCCTTGATTGAATTAGCTCTCACACCAATATTTGCGTCTAGAGCCTTTGCATTGAGGGCTATCTGAAACCGGCTGTGGCGCTGAAATTGCCTGTGAATGTGGAGTTGGTGGCATGTGAAACCCGCATGTGGAGCATTCGTTTGTGTGGGATGCTCACCAAGCTTCATTTCAGTCCAAGGCACTCAAAGGGCACTAAGCATAGAGTGTGAAAACTGAATTTCCTTGCAAGCTGCTTGGAAGCCTGATGGTGTGTGAAGTTAGTGAGCCAAATGGAGTTGTTCTCCCACAAGAACCACTCGGCTGATCCTTCTGCAATATGCCCTTCACCAACATGCAGTTTTTCCTTGATTGAATTAGCTCTCACACCAATGTTTGTGTCTAGAGCCTTTGCATTGAGGGCTATATGAAAACGGCTGTGGCGCTGAAGTTTCCTGTGAATGTGGGGTTGGTGGCATGTGAAACCGCATGTGGAGCATTCGTTTGTGTAGGATGCTCACCAAGCTTCATTTCATTTATAGGCACTCAAAGGGCACTAAGCATAGAGTGTGAAAACTGAGTTTCCTTGAGAGCTGCTTGGAAGCCTGATGGTGTGTGAAGTTAGTGAGCCAAATGGAGTTGTTCTCCCACAAGAACCACTCGGCTGATCCTTCTTCAATATGCCCTTTACCAACATGCAGTGTTTCCTTGATTGAATTAGCTCTCACACCAATATTTGCGTCTAGAGCCTTTGCATTGAGGGCTATGTGAAAACGGCTGTGGCGCTGAAGTTGCCTGTGAATGTGGAGTTGGTGGCATGTGAAACCCGCATGTGGAGCATTCGTTTGTGTGGGATGCTCACCAAGCTTCATTTCATTTATAGGCACTCAAAGGGCACTAAGCATAGAGTGTGAAAACTGAGTTTCCTTGAGAGCTGCTTGGAAGCCTGATGGTGTGTGAAGTTAGTGAGCTAAATGGAGTTGTTCTCCCACAAGAACCACTCGGCTGATCCTTCTTCAATATGCCCTTCACCAACATGCAGTTTTTCCTTGATTGAATTAGCTCTCACACCAATATTTGCGTCTAGAGCCTTTGCATTGAGGGCTATCTGAAAATGGCTGTGGCGCGGAAGTTGCCTGTGAATGTGGAGTTGGTGGCATGTGAAACCCGCATGTGGAGCATTCGTTTGTGTGGGATGCTCTACCAGGTTCATTCCTAGATAATGCACTCAAAGGGCACTAAGCAAAGAGTGTGAAAACTGAGTTTCCTTGAGAGCTGCTTGGAAGCCTGATGGTGTGTGAAGTTAGTGAGCCAAATGGAGTTGTTCTCCCACAAGAACCACTCGACTGATCCTTCTTCAATATGCCCTTCACCAACATGCAGTGTTTCCTTGATTGAATTAGCTCTCACACCAATATTTGCGTCTAGACCCTTTGCATTGAGGGCTATCTGAAAACGGCTGTGGCGCTGAAGTTGCCTGTGAATGTGGAGTTGGTGGCATGTGAAACCCGCATGTGGAGCATTCGTTTGTGTGGGATGCTCTACCAGGTTCATTCCTAGATAATGCACTCAAAGGGCACTAAGCATAGAGTGTGAAAACTGAGTTTCCTTGAGAGTTGCTTGGAAGCCTGATGGTGTGTGAAGTTAGTGAGCCAAATGGAGTTGTTCTCCCACAAGAACCACTCTGCTGATCCTTATTCAATATGCCCTTCACCAACATGCAGTGTTTCCTTGATTGAATTAGCTCTCACACCAATATTTGCGTCTAGAGCCTTTGCATTGAGGGCTATCTGAAAACGGCTGTGGCGCTGAAGTTGCCTGTGAATGTGGAGTTGTTGGCATGTGAAACCCGCATGTGGAGCATTCGTTTGTGTGGGATGCTCACCAAGCTTCATTTCAGTGCTAGGCACTCAAAGGGCACTAAGCATAGAGTGTGAAAACTGAGTTTCCTTGAGAGCTGCTTGGAAGCCTGATGGTGTGTGAAGTTAGTGGGCCAAATGGAGTTGTTCTCCCACAAGAACCACTCTGCTGATCCTTATTCAATATGCCCTTCACCAACATGCAGTGTTTCCTTGATTGAATTAGCTCTCACACCAATATTTGCGTGTAGAGCCTTTGCATTGAGGGCTATCTGAAAACGGCTGTGGCGCTGAAGTTGCCTGTGAATGTGGAGTTGGTGGCATGTGAAACCCGCATGTGGAGCATTCGTTTGTGTGGGATGCTCACCAAGCTTCATTTCAGTGCTAGGCACTCAAAGGGCACTAAGCATAGAGTGTGAAAACTGAGTTTCCTTGAGAGCTGCTTGGAAGCCTGATGGTGTGTGAAGTTAGTGAGCCAAATGGAGTTGTTCTCCCACAAGAACCACTCGGCTGATCCTTCTTCAATATGCCCTTCACCAACATGCAGTGTTTCCTTGATTGAATTAGCTCTCACACCAATATTTGCGTCTAGAGCCTTTGCATTGAGGGCTATATGAAAACGGCTGTGGCGCTGAAGTTGCCTGTGAATGTGGGGTTGGTGGCATGTGAAATCCGCATGTGGAGCATTCGTTTGTGTAGGATGCTCACCAAGCTTCATTTCATTTATAGGCACTCAAAGGGCACTAAGCATAGAGTGTGAAAACTGAGTTTCCTTGAGAGCTGCTTGGAAGCCTGATGGCGTGTGAAGTTAGTGAGCCAAATGGAGTTGTTCTGCCACAAGAACCACAAGGCTGATCCTTCTTCAATATGCCCTTCACCAACATGCAGTGTTTCCTTGATTGAATTAGCTCTCACACCAATATTTGCGTCTAGAGCCTTTGCATTGAGGGCTATCTGAAACCGGCTGTGGCGCTGAAATTGCCTGTGAATGTGGAGTTGGTGGCATGTGAAACCCGCATGTGGAGCATTCGTTTGTGTGGGATGCTCACCAAGCTTCATTTCAGTCCAAGGCACTCAAAGGGCACTAAGCATAGAGTGTGAAAACTGAGTTTCCTTGCAAGCTGCTTGGAAGCCTGATGGTGTGTGAAGTTAGTGAGCCAAATGGAGTTGTTCTCCCACAAGAACCACTCGGCTGATCCTTCTGCAATATGCCCTTCACCAACATGCAGTTTTTCCTTGATTGAATTAGCTCTCACACCAATGTTTGTGTCTAGAGCCTTTGCATTGAGGGCTATATGAAAACGGCTGTGGTGCTGAAGTTGCCTGTGAGTGTGGAGTTGGTGGCATGTGAAACCCGCATGTGGAGCATTCGTTTGTGTAGGATGCTCACCAAGCTTCATTTCAGTCCAATTCACTCAAAGGGCACTAAGCATAGAGTGTGAAAACTGAGTTTCCTTGCAAGCTGCTTGGAAGCCTGATGGTGTGTGAAGTTAGTGAGCCAAATGGAGTTGTTCTCCCACAAGAACCACTCGGCTGATCCTTCTTCAATATGCCCTTCACCAACATGCAGTGTTTCCTTGATTGAATTAGCTCTCACACCAATATTTGCGTCTAGAGCCTTTGCATTGAGGGCTATATGAAAACGGCTGTGGCGCTGAAGTTGCCTGTGAATGTGGAGTTGGTGGCATGTGAAACCCGCATGTGGAGAATTCGTTTGTGTGGGATGCTCTACCAGGTTCATTCCTAGATAATGCACTCAAAGGGCACTAAGCAAAGAGTGTGAAAACTGAGTTTCCTTGAGAGCTGCTTGGAAGCCTGATGGTGTGTGAAGTTAGTGAGCCAAATGGAGTTGTTCTCCCACAAGAACCACTCGACTGATCCTTCTTCAATATGCCCTTTACCAACATGCAGTGTTTCCTTGATTGAATTAGCTCTCACACCAATATTTGCGTCTAGACCCTTTGCATTGAGGGCTATCTGAAAACGGCTGTGGCGCTGAAGTTGCCTGTGAATGTGGAGTTGGTGGCATGTGAAACCCGCATGTGGAGCATTCGTTTGTGTGGGATGCTCTACCAGGTTCATTCCTAGATAATTCACTCAAAGGGCACTAAGCATAGAGTGTGAAAACTGAGTTTCCTTGAGAGCTGCTTGGAAGCCTGATGGTGTGTGAAGTTAGTGAGCCAAATGGAGTTGTTCTCCCACAAGAACCACTCTGCTGATCCTTATTCAATATGCCCTTCACCAACATGCAGTGTTTCCTTGATTGAATTAGCTCTCACACCAATATTTGCGTCTAGAGCCTTTGCATTGAGGGCTATCTGAAAACGGCTGTGGCGCTGAAGTCGCCTGTGAATGTGGAGTTGGTGGCATGTGAAACCCGCATGTGGAGCATTCGTTTGTGTGGGATGCTCACCAAGCTTCATTTCAGTGCTAGGCACTCAAAGGGCACTAAGCATAGAGTGTGAAAACTGAGTTTCCTTGAGAGCTGCTTGGAAGCCTGATGGTGTGTGAAGTTAGTGGGCCAAATGGAGTTGTTCTCCCACAAGAACCACTCTGCTGATCCTTATTCAATATGCCCTTCACCAACATGCAGTGTTTCCTTGATTGAATTAGCTCTCACACCAATATTTGCGTGTAGAGCCTTTGCATTGAGGGCTATCTGAAAACGGCTGTGGCGCTGAAGTTGCCTGTGAATGTGGAGTTGGTGGAATGTGAAACCCGCATGTGGAGCATTCGTTTGTGTGGGATGCTCACCAAGCTTCATTTCAGTGCTAGGCACTCAAAGGGCACTAAGCATAGAGTGTGAAAACTGAGTTTCCTTGAGAGCTGCTTGGAAGCCTGATGGTGTGTGAAGTTAGTGAGCCAAATGGAGTTGTTCTCCCACAAGAACCACTCGGCTGATCCTTCTTCAATATGCCCTTCACCAACATGCAGTGTTTCCTTGATTGAATTAGCTCTCACACCAATATTTGCGTCTAGAGCCTTTGCATTGAGGGCTATCTGAAAATGGCTGTGGCGCTGAAGTTGCCTGTGAATGTGGAGTTGGTGGCATGTGAAACCCGCATGTGGAGCATTCGTTTGTGTAGGATGCTCACCAAGCTTCATTTCATTTAATAGGCACTCAAAGGGCACTAAGCATAGAGTGTGAAAACTGAGTTTCCTTGAGAGCTGCTTGGAAGCCTGATGGTGTGTGAAGTTAGTGAGCCAAATGGAGTTGTTCTCCCACAAGAACCACTCGGCTGATCCTTCTTCAATATGCCCTTCACCAACATGCAGTGTTTCCTTGATTGAATTAGCTCTCACACCAATATTTGCGTCTAGAGCCTTTGCATTGAGGGCTATCTGAAAACGGCTGTGGCGCTGAAATTGCCTGTGAATGTGGAGTTGGTGGCATGTGAAACCCGCATGTGGAGCATTCGTTTGTGTGGGATGCTCACCAAGCTTCATTTCATTTAATAGGCACTCAAAGGGCACTAAGCATAGAGTGTGAAAACTGAGTTTCCTTGCAAGCTGCTTGGAAGCCTGATGGTGTGTGAAGTTAGTGAGCCAAATGGAGTTGTTCTCCCACAAGAACCACTCGGCTGATCCTTCTTCAATATGCCCTTCACCAACATGCAGTTTTTCCTTGATTGAATTAGCTCTCACACCAATGTTTGTGTCTAGAGCCTTTGCATTGAGGGCTATATGAAAACGGCTGTGGCGCTGAAGTTGCCTGTGAATGTGGGGTTGGTGGCATGTGAAATCCGCATGTGGAGCATTCGTTTGTGTAGGATGCTCACCAAGCTTCATTTCATTTATAGGCACTCAAAGGGCACTAAGCATAGAGTGTGAAAACTGAGTTTCCTTGAGAGCTGCTTGGAAGCCTGATGGTGTGTGAAGTTAGTGAGCCAAATGGAGTTGTTCTCCCACAAGAACCACTCGGCTGATCCTTCTTCAATATGCCCTTTACCAACATGCAGTGTTTCCTTGATTGAATTAGCTCTCACACCAATATTTGCGCCTAGAGCCTTTGCATTGAGGGCTATCTGAAAACGGCTGTGGCGCTGAAGTTGCCTGTGAATGTGGAGTTGGTGGCATGTGAAACCCGCATGTGGAGCATTCGTTTGTGTGGGATGCTCTACCAGGTTCATTCCTAGATAATGCACTCAAAGGGCACTAAGCAAAGAGTGTGAAAACTGAGTTTCCTTGAGAGCTGCTTGGAAGCCTGATGGTGTGTGAAGTTAGTGAGCCAAATGGAGTTGTTCTCCCACAAGAACCACTCGACTGATCCTTCTTCAATATGCCCTTTACCAACATGCAGTGTTTCCTTGATTGAATTAGCTCTCACACCAATATTTGCGTCTAGAACCTTTGCATTGAGGGCTATCTGAAAACGGCTGTGGCACTGAAGTTGCCTGTGAATGTGGAGTTGGTGGCATGTGAAACCCGCATGTGGAGCATTCGTTTGTGTGGGATGCTCTACCAGGTTCATTCCTAGATAATGCACTCAAAGGGCACTAAGCATAGAGTGTGAAAACTGAGTTTCCTTGAGAGTTGCTTGGAAGCCTGATGGTGTGTGAAGTTAGTGAGCCAAATGGAGTTGTTCTCCCACAAGAACCACTCTGCTGATCCTTATTCAATATGCCCTTCACCAACATGCAGTGTTTCCTTGATTGAATTAGCTCTCACACCAATATTTGCGTCTAGAGCCTTTGCATTGAGGGCTATCTGAAAACGGCTGTGGCGCTGAAGTTGCCTGTGAATGTGGAGTTGGTGGCATGTGAAACCCGCATGTGGAGCATTCGTTTGTGTGGGATGCTCACCAAGCGTCATTTCAGTGCTAGGCACTCAAAGGGCACTAAGCATAGAGTGTGAAAACTGAGTTTCCTTGAGAGCTGCTTGGAAGCCTGATGGTGTGTGAAGTTAGTGAGCCAAATGGAGTTGTTCTCCCACAAGAACCACTCGGCTGATCCTTCTTCCATATGCCCTTCACCAACATGCAGTGTTTCCTTGATTGAATTAGCTCTCACACCAATATTTGCGTCTAGAGCCTTTGCATTGAGGGCTATCTGAAAACGGCTGTGGCGCTGAAGTTGCCTGTGAATGTGGAGTTGGTGGCATGTGAAACCCGCATGTGGAGCATTCGTTTGTGTAGGATGCTCACCAAGCTTCATTTCATTTAATAGGCACTCAAAGGGCACTAAGCATAGAGTGTGAAAACTGAGTTTCCTTGAGAGCTGCTTGGAAGCCTGATGGTGTGTGAAGTTAGTGAGCCAAATGGAGTTGTTCTCCCACAAGAACCACAAGGCTGATCCTTCTTCAATATGCCCTTCATCAACATGCAATTTTTCCTTGATTGAATTAGCTCTCACACCAATATTTGCGTCTAGAGCCTTTGCACTGAGGGCTATCTGAAAACGGCTGTGGCGCTGAAGTTGCCTGTGAATGTGGAGTTGGTGGCATGTGAAACCCGCATGTGGAGCATTCGTTTGTGTAGGATGCTCACCAAGCTTCATTTCATTTATAGGCACTCAAAGGGCACTAAGCATAGAGTGTGAAAACTGAGTTTCCTTGAGAGCTGCTTGGAAGCCTGATGGTGTGTGAAGTTACTGAGCCAAATGGAGTTGTTCTCCCATAAGAACCACTCGGCTGATCCTTCTTCAATATGCCCTTCACCAACATGCAGTGTTTCCTTGATTGAATTAGCTCTCATACCATTTTTTGCGTCTAAAACCTTTGCATTGAGGGCTATCTGAAAACGGCTGTGGCGTTGAAGTTGCCTGTGAATGTGGAGTTGGTGGCATGTGAAACCCGCATGTGGAGCATTCGTTAGTGTGGGATGCTCTACCAGGTTCATTCCTAGATAATGCACTCAAAGGGCACTAAGCAAAGAGTGTGAAAACTGAGTTTCCTTGAGAGCTGCTTTGAAGCCTGATGGTGTGTGAAGTTAGTGAGCCAAATGGAGTTGTTCTCCCACAAGAACCACTCGGCTGATCCTTCTGCAATATGCCCTTCACCAACATGCAGTTTTTCCTTGATTGAATTAGCTCTCACACCAATGTTTGTGTCTAGAGCCTTTGCATTGAGGGCTATATGAAAACGGCTGTGGCGCTGAAGTTGCCTGTGAATGTGGGGTTGGTGGCATGTGAAATCCGCATGTGGAGCATTCGTTTGTGTAGGATGCTCACCAAGCTTCATTTCAGTCCAAGGCACTCAAAGGGCACTAAGCATAGAGTGTGAAAACTGAGTTTCCTTGAGAGCTGCTTGGAAGCCTGATGGCGTGTGAAGTTAGTGAGCCAAATGGAGTTGTTCTCCCACAAGAACCACTCGGCTGATCCTTCTTCAATATGCCCTTCACCAACATGCAGTGTTTCCTTGATTGAATTAGCTCTCACACCAATATTTGCGTCTAGAGCCTTTGCATTGAGGGCTATCTGAAACCGGCTGTGGCGCTGAAATTGTCTGTGAATGTGGAGTTGGTGGCATGTGAAACCCGCATGTGGAGCATTCGTTTGTGTGGGATGCTCACCAAGCTTCATTTCAGTCCAAGGCACTCAAAGGGCACTAAGCATAGAGTGTGAAAACTGAGTTTCCTTGCAAGCTGCTTGGAAGCCTGATGGTGTGTGAAGTTAGTGAGCCAAATGGAGTTGTTCTCCCACAAGAACCACTCGGCTGATCCTTCTGCAATATGCCCTTCACCAACATGCAGTTTTTCCTTGATTGAATTAGCTCTCACACCAATGTTTGTGTCTAGAGCCTTTGCATTGTGGGCTATATGAAAACGGCTGTGGCGCGGAAGTTGCCTGTGAATGTGGGGTTGGTGGCATGTGAAATCCGCATGTGGAGCATTCGTTTGTGTAGGATGCTCACCAAGCTTCATTTCATTTATAGGCACTCAAAGGGCACTAAGCATAGAGTGTGAAAACTGAGTTTCCTTGAGAGCTGCTTGGAAGCCTGATGGTGTGTGAAGTTAGTGAGCCAAATGGAGTTGTTCTCCCACAAGAACCACTCGGCTGATCCTTCTTCAATATGCCCTTTACCAACATGCAGTGTTTCCTTGATTGAATTAGCTCTCACACCAATATTTGCGCCTAGAGCCTTTGCATTGAGGGCTATCTGAAAACGGCTGTGGCGCTGAAGTTGCCTGTGAATGTGGAGTTGGTGGCATGTGAAACCCGCATGTGGAGCATTCGTTTGTGTGGGATGCTCTACCAGGTTCATTCCTAGATAATGCACTCAAAGGGCACTAAGCAAAGAGTGTGAAAACTGAGTTTCCTTGAGAGCTGCTTGGAAGCCTGATGGTGTGTGAAGTTAGTGAGCCAAATGGAGTTGTTCTCCCACAAGAACCACTCGACTGATCCTTCTTCAATATGCCCTTTACCAACATGCAGTGTTTCCTTGATTGAATTAGCTCTCACACCAATATTTGCGTGTAGAGCCTTTGCATTGAGGGCTATCTGAAAACGGCTGTGGCGCTGAAGTTGCCTGTGAATGTGGAGTTGGTGGCATGTGAAACCCGCATGTGGAGCATTCGTTTGTGTGGGATACGCACCAAGCTTCATTTCAGTCCTATGCACTCAAAGGGCACTAAGCATAGAGTGTGAAAACTGAGTTTCCTTGAGAGCTGCTTGGAAGCCTGATGGTGTGTGAAGTTACTGAGCCAAATGGAGTTGTTCTCCCATAAGAACCACTCGGCTGATCCTTCTTCAATATGCCCTTCACCAACATGCAGTGTTTCCTTGATTGAATTAGCTCTCATACCATTTTTTGCGTCTAAAACCTTTGCATTGAGGGCTATCTGAAAACGGCTGTGGCGTTGAAGTTGCCTGTGAATGTGGAGTTGGTGGCATGTGAAACCCGCATGTGGAGCATTCGTTAGTGTGGGATGCTCTACCAGGTTCATTCCTAGATAATGCACTCAAAGGGCACTAAGCAAAGAGTGTGAAAACTGAGTTTCCTTGAGAGCTGCTTTGAAGCCTGATGGTGTGTGAAGTTAGTGAGCCAAATGGAGTTGTTCTCCCACAAGAACCACTCGGCTGATCCTTCTGCAATATGCCCTTCACCAACATGCAGTTTTTCCTTGATTGAATTAGCTCTCACACCAATGTTTGTGTCTAGAGCCTTTGCATTGAGGGCTATATGAAAACGGCTGTGGCGCTGAAGTTGCCTGTGAATGTGGGGTTGGTGGCATGTGAAATCCGCATGTGGAGCATTCGTTTGTGTAGGATGCTCACCAAGCTTCATTTCAGTCCAAGGCACTCAAAGGGCACTAAGCATAGAGTGTGAAAACTGAGTTTCCTTGAGAGCTGCTTGGAAGCCTGATGGCGTGTGAAGTTAGTGAGCCAAATGGAGTTGTTCTCCCACAAGAACCACTCGGCTGATCCTTCTTCAATATGCCCTTCACCAACATGCAGTGTTTCCTTGATTGAATTAGCTCTCACACCAATATTTGCGTCTAGAGCCTTTGCATTGAGGGCTATCTGAAACCGGCTGTGGCGCTGAAATTGTCTGTGAATGTGGAGTTGGTGGCATGTGAAACCCGCATGTGGAGCATTCGTTTGTGTGGGATGCTCACCAAGCTTCATTTCAGTCCAAGGCACTCAAAGGGCACTAAGCATAGAGTGTGAAAACTGAGTTTCCTTGCAAGCTGCTTGGAAGCCTGATGGTGTGTGAAGTTAGTGAGCCAAATGGAGTTGTTCTCCCACAAGAACCACTCGGCTGATCCTTCTGCAATATGCCCTTCACCAACATGCAGTTTTTCCTTGATTGAATTAGCTCTCACACCAATGTTTGTGTCTAGAGCCTTTGCATTGTGGGCTATATGAAAACGGCTGTGGCGCGGAAGTTGCCTGTGAATGTGGGGTTGGTGGCATGTGAAATCCGCATGTGGAGCATTCGTTTGTGTAGGATGCTCACCAAGCTTCATTTCATTTATAGGCACTCAAAGGGCACTAAGCATAGAGTGTGAAAACTGAGTTTCCTTGAGAGCTGCTTGGAAGCCTGATGGTGTGTGAAGTTAGTGAGCCAAATGGAGTTGTTCTCCCACAAGAACCACTCGGCTGATCCTTCTTCAATATGCCCTTTACCAACATGCAGTGTTTCCTTGATTGAATTAGCTCTCACACCAATATTTGCGCCTAGAGCCTTTGCATTGAGGGCTATCTGAAAACGGCTGTGGCGCTGAAGTTGCCTGTGAATGTGGAGTTGGTGGCATGTGAAACCCGCATGTGGAGCATTCGTTTGTGTGGGATGCTCTACCAGGTTCATTCCTAGATAATGCACTCAAAGGGCACTAAGCAAAGAGTGTGAAAACTGAGTTTCCTTGAGAGCTGCTTGGAAGCCTGATGGTGTGTGAAGTTAGTGAGCCAAATGGAGTTGTTCTCCCACAAGAACCACTCGACTGATCCTTCTTCAATATGCCCTTTACCAACATGCAGTGTTTCCTTGATTGAATTAGCTCTCACACCAATATTTGCGTCTAGACCCTTTGCATTGAGGGCTATCTGAAAACGGCTGTGGCGCTGAAGATGCCTGTGAATGTGGAGTTGGTGGCATGTGAAACCCGCATGTGGAGCATTCGTTTGTGTGGGATGCTCTACCAGGTTCATTCCTAGATAATGCACTCAAAGGGCACTAAGCATAGAGTGTGAAAACTGAGTTTCCTTGAGAGTTGCTTGGAAGCCTGATGGTGTGTGAAGTTAGTGAGCCAAATGGAGTTGTTCTCCCACAAGAACCACTCTGCTGATCCTTATTCAATATGCCCTTCACCAACATGCAGTGTTTCCTTGATTGAATTAGCTCTCACACCAATATTTGCGTCTAGAGCCTTTGCATTGAGGACTATCTGAAAACGGCTGTGGCGCTGAAGTTGCCTGTGAATGTGGAGTTGGTGGCATGTGAAACCCGCATGTGGAGCATTCGTTTGTGTGGGATGCTCACCAAGCTTCATTTCAGTGCTAGGCACTCAAAGGGCACTAAGCATAGAGTGTGAAAACTGAGTTTCCTTGAGAGCTGCTTGGAAGCCTGATGGTGTGTGAAGTTAGTGAGCCAAATGGAGTTGTTCTCCCACAAGAACCACTCGGCTGATCCTTCTTCAATATGCCCTTCACCAACATGCAGTGTTTCCTTGATTGAATTAGCTCTCACACCAATATTTGTGTCTAGAGCCTTTGCATTGAGGGCTATCTGAAAACGGCTCTGGCGCTGAAGTTGCCTGTGAATGTGGAGGTGGTGGCATGTGAATCCCGCATGTAGAGCATTCGTTTGTGTGGGATGCTCACCAAGCTTCATTTCAGTGCTAGGCACTCAAAGGGCACTAAGCATAGAGTGTGAAAACTGAGTTTCCTTGAGAGCTGCTTGGAAGCCTGATGGTGTGTGAAGTTAGTGATCCAAATGGAGTTGTTCTCCCACAAGAACCACTCGGCTGATCCTTCTTCAATATGCCCTTCACCAACATGCAGTGTTTCCTTGATTGAATTAGCTCTCACACCAATATTTGCGTCTAGAGCCTTTGCATTGAGGGCTCTGTGAAAACGGCTGTGGCGCGGAAGTTGCCTGTGAATGTGGAGTTGGTGGCATGTGAAACCCGCATGTGGAGCATTCGTTTGTGTAGGATGCTCACCAAGCTTCATTTCAGTCCTAGGCACTCAAAGGGCACTAAGCATAGAGTGAGAAAACTGAATTTCCTTGAGAGCTGCTTGGAAGCCTGATGGTGTGTGAAGTTAGTGAGCCAAATGGAGTTGTTCTCCCACAAGAACCACTCGGCTGATCCTTCTTCAATATGCCCCTCACCAACATGCAGTGTTTCCTTGATTGAATTAGCTCTCACACCAATATTTGCGTCTAGAGCCTTTGCATTGAGGGCTATCTGAAAACGGCTGTGGCGCTGAAGTTGCCTGTGAATGTGGGGTTGGTGGCATGTGAAACCCGCATGTGGAGCATTCGTTTGTGTAGGATGCTCACCAAGCTTCCTTTCATTTATAGGCACTCAAAGGTCACTAAGCATAGAGTGTGAAAACTGAGTTTCCTTGAGAGCTGCTTGGAAGCCTGATGGTGTGTGAAGTTAGTGAGCCAAATGGAGTTGTTCTCCCACAAGAACCACTCAGCTGATCCTTCTTCAATATGCCCTTCACCAACATGCAGTGTTTCCTTGATTGAATTAGCTCTCATAACAATATTTGCGTCTAGAGCCTTTGCATTGAGGGCTATCTGAAAACGTCTGTGGCGTTGAAGTTGCCTGTGAATGTGGAGTTGGTGGCATGTGAAACCCGCATGTGGAGCATTCGTTTGTGTGGGATGCTCTACCAGGTTCATTCCTAGATAATGCACTCAAAGGGCACTAAGCAAAGAGTGTGAAAACTGAGTTTCCTTGAGAGCTGCTTGGAAGCCTGATGGTGTGTGAAGTTAGTGAGCCAAATTGAGTTGCTCTCCCACAAGAACCACTCGACTGATCCTTCTTCAATATGCCCTTCACCAACATGCAGTGTTTCCTTGATTGAATTAGCTCTCACACCAATATTTGTGTCTAGAGCCTTTGCATTGAGGGCTATCTGAAAACGGCTGTGGCGCTGGAGTTGCCTGTGAATGTGGAGCTGGTGGCATGTGAAACCCGCATGTGGAGCATTCGTTTCTGGGGGATACGCACCAAGCTTCATTTCAGTCCTATGCACTCAAAGGGCACTAAGCATAGAGTGTGAAAACTGAGTTTCCTTGAGAGCTGCTTGGAAGCCTGATGGTGTGTGAAGTTAGTGAGCCAAATGGAGTTGTTCTCCCACAAGAACCACTCGGCTGATCCTTCTTCAATATGCCCTTCACCAACATGCAGTGTTTCCTTGATTGAATTAGCTCTCATAGCAATATTTGCGTCTAGACCCTTTGCATTGAGGGCTATCTGAAAACGTCTGTGGCGTTGAAGTTGCCTGTGAATGTGGAGTTGGTGGCATGTGAAACCCGCATGTGGAGCATTCGTTTGTGTGGGATGCTCTACCAGGTTCATTCCTAGATAATGCACTCAAAGGGCACTAAGCAAAGAGTGTGAAAACTGAGTTTCCTTGAGAGCTGCTTGGAAGCCTGATGGTGTGTGAAGTTAGTGAGCCAAATGGAGTTGTTCTCCCACAAGAACCACTCGACTGATCCTTCTTCAATATGCCCTTCACCAACATGCAGTGTTTCCTTGATTGAATTAGCTCTCACACCAATATTTGCGTCTAGAGCCTTTGCATTGAGGGCTATCTGAAAACGGCTGTGGCGCTGAAGTTGCCTGTGAATGTGGAGTTGGTGGCATGTGAAACCCGCATGTGGAGCATTCGTTTGTGTGGGATGCTCTACCAGGTTCATTCCTAGATAATGCACTCAAAGGGCACTAAGCATAGAGTGTGAAAACTGAGTTTCCTTGAGAGCTGCTTGGAAGCCTGATGGTGTGTGAAGTTAGTGAGCCAAATGGAGTTGTTCTCCCACAAGAACCACTCGGCTGATCCTTCTTCAATATGCCCTTCACCAACATGCAGTGTTTCCTTGATTGAATTAGCTCTCACACCAATATTTGCGTCTAGAGCCTTTGCATTGAGGGCTATCTGAAAACGGCTGTGGCGCTGAAATTGCCTGTGAATGTGGAGTTGGTGGCATGTGAAACCCGCATGTGGAGCATTCGTTTGTGTGGGATACGCACCAAGCTTCATTTCAGTCCTATGCACTCAAAGGGCACTAAGCATAGAGTGTGAAAACTGAGTTTCCTTGAGAGCTGCTTGGAAGCCTGATGGTGTGTGAAGTTAGTGAGCCAAATGGAGTTGTTCTCCCACAAGAACCACTCGGCTGATCCTTCTTCAATATGCCCTTCACCAACATGCAGTGTTTCCTTGATTGTATTAGCTCTCATACCAATATTTGGGTCTAGAGCCTTTGCATTGAGGGCTATCTGAAAACGTCTGTGGCGCTGAAGTTGCCTGTGAATGTGGAGTTGGTGGCATGTGAAACCCGCATGTGGAGCATTCGTTTGTGTGGGATGCTCTACCAGGTTCTTTCCTAGATAATGCACTCAAAGGGCACTAAGCAAAGAGTGTGAAAACTGAGTTTCCTTGAGAGCTGCTTGGAAGCCTGAAGGTGTGTGAAGTTAGTGAGCCAAATGGAGTTGTTCTCCCACAAGAACCACTCGACTGATCCTTCTTCAATATGCCCTTCAGCAACATGCAGTGTTTCCTTGATTGAATTAGCTCTCACACCAATATTTGTGTCTAGAGCCTTTGCATTGAGGGCTATCTGAAAACGGCTGTGGCGCTGAAGTTGCCTGTGAATGTGGAGTTGGTGGCATGTGAAACCCGCATGTGGAGCATTCGTTTGTGTGGGATGCTCTACCAGGTTCATTCCTAGATAATGCACTCAAAGGGCACTAAGCATAGAGTGTGAAAACTGAGTTTCCTTGAGAGCTGCTTGGAAGCCTGATGGTGTGTGAAGTTAGTGAGCCAAATGGAGTTGTTTTCCCACAAGAACCACTCGGCTGATCCTTCTTCAATATGCCCTTCACCAACATGCAGTGTTTCCTTGATTGAATTAGCTCTCACACCAATATTTGTTTCTAGACCCTTTGCATTGAGGGCTATCTGAAAACGGCTGTGGCGCTGAAGTTGCCTGTGAATGTGGAGTTGGTGGCATGTGAAACCCGCATGTGGAGCATTCGTTTGTGTGGGATGCTCACCAAGCTTCATTTCATTCCTAGGCACTCAAAGGGCACTAAGCATAGAGTGTGAAAACTGAGTTTCCTTGAGAGCTGCTTGGAAGCCTGATGGTGTGTGAAGTTACTGAGCCAAATGGAGTTGTTCTCCCACAAGAACCACTCGGCTGATCCTTCTTCAATATGCCCTTCACCAACATGCAGTGTTTCCTTGATTGAATTAGCTCTCACACCAATATTTGCGTCTAGAGCCTTTGCATTGAGGGCTATCTGAAAACGGCTGTGGCGCTGAAGTTGCCTGTGAATGTGGATTGGTGGCATGTGAAACCCGCATGTGGAGCATTCGTTTGTGTGGGATGCTCTACCAGGTTCATTCCTAGATAATGAGCTCAAAGGGCACTAAGCAGAGTGTGAAACCTGAGTTTCCTTGAGAGCTGCTTGGAAGCCTGATGGTGTGTGAAGTTAGTGAGCCAAATGGAGTTGTTCTCCCACAAGAACCACTCGGCTGATCCTTCTTCAATATGCCCTTCACCAACATGCAGTGTTTCCTTGATTGAATTAGCTCTCACACCAATATTTGCGTCTAGAGCCTTTGCATTGAGGGATATATGAAAACGGCTGTGGCGCTGAAGTTGCCTGTGAATGTGGGGTTGGTGGCATGTGAAACCCGCATGTGGAGCATTCGTTTGTGTAGGATGCTCACCAAGCTTCATTTCATTTATAGGCACTCAAAGGGCACTAAGCATAGAGTGTGAAAACTGAGTTTCCTTGAGAGCTGCTTGGAAGCCTGATGGTGTGTGAAGTTAGTGAGCCAAATGGAGTTGTTCTCCCACAAGAACCACTCGGCTGATCCTTCTTCAATATGCCCTTCACCAACATGCAGTGTTTCCTTGATTGAATTAGCTCTCACACCAATATTTGCATCTCGAGCCTTTGCATTGAGGGCTATCTGAAAACGTCTGTGGCGTTGAAGTTGCCTGTGAATGTGGAGTTGGTGGCATGTGAAACCCGCATGTGGAGCATTCGTTTGTGTGGGATGCTCACCAAGCTTCATTCCTAGATAATGCACTCAAAGGGCACTAAGCAAAGAGTGTGAAAACTGAGTTTCCTTGAGAGCTGCTTGGAAGCCTGATGGTGTGTGAAGTTAGTGAGCCAAATGGAGTTGTTCTCCCACAAGAACCACTCGACTGATCGTTCTTCAATATGCCCTTCACCAACATGCAGTGTTTCCTTGATTGAATTAGCTCTCACAACAATATTTGTGTCTAGACCCTTTGCATTGAGGGCTATCTGAAAACGGCTGTGGCGCTGAAGTTGCCTGTGAATGTGGAGTTGGTGGCATGTGAAACCCGCATGTGGAGCATTCGTTTGTGTTTGATGCTCACCAAGCTTCATTTCATTCCTAGGCACTCAAAGGGCACTAAGCATAGAGTGTGAAAACCGAGTTTCCTTGAGAGCTGCTTGGAAGGCTGATGGTGTGTGAAGTTAGTGAGCCAAATGGAGTTGTTCTCCCACAAGAACCCACTCGGCTGATCCTTCTTCAATATGCCCTTCACCAACATGCAGTGTTTCCTTGATTGAATTAGCTCTCACACCAATATTTGCGTCTAGAGCCTTTGCATTGAGGGCTATCTGAAAACGGCTGTGGCGCTGAAGTTGCCTGTGAATGTGGAGTTGGTGGCATGTGAAACCCGCATGTGGAGCATTCGTTTGTGTAGGATGCTCACCAAGCTTCATTTCATTCCTAGGCACTCAAAGGGCACTAAGCATAGAGTGAGAAAACTGAGTTTCCTTGAGAGCTGCTTGGAAGCCTGATGGTGTGTGAAGTTAGTGAGCCAAATGGAGTTGTTCTCCCACAAGAACCACTCGGCTGATCCTTCTTCAATATGCCCTTCACCAACATGCAGTTTTTCCTTGATTGAATTAGCTCTCACACCAATATTTGCGTCTAGAGCCTTTGCATTGAGGGCTATCTGCAAAGGCCTTGTGGCGCTGAAGTTGCCTGTGAATGTGGGAGTTGGTGGCATGTGAAACCCGCATGTGGAGCATTCGTATGTGTGGGATGCTCACCAAGCTTCATTTCAGTCCTAGGCACTCAAAGGGCACTAAGCATAGAGTGTGAAAACTGAGTTTCCTTGAGAGCTGCTTGGAAGCCTGATGGTGTGTGAAGTTAGTGAGCCAAATGGAGTTGTTCTGCCACAAGAACCACTCTGCTGATCCTTCTTCAATATGCCCTTCACCAACATGCAGTGTTTCCTTGATTGAATTAGCTCTCACACCAATATTTGCGTCTAGAGCCTTTGGATTGAGGGATATATGAAAACGGCTTTGGCGCTGAAGTTGCCTGTGAATGTGGAGTTGGTGGCATGTGAAACCCGCATGTGGAGCATTCGTTTGTGTGGGATGCTCTACCAGGTTCATTCCTAGATAATGCACTCAAAGGGCACTAAGCAGAGTGTGAAAACTGAGTTTCCTTGAGAGCTGCTTGGAAGCCTGATGGTGTGTGAAGTTAGTGAGCCAAATGGAGTTGTTCTCCCTCAAGAACCACTCGGCTGATCCTTCTTCAATATGCCCTTCACCAACATGCAGTGTTTCCTTGATTGAATTATCTCTCACACCAATATTTGCGTCTAGAGCCTTTGCATTGAGGGCTATCTGAAAACGGCTGTGACGCTGGAGTTGCCTGTGAATGTGGAGTTGGTGGCATGTGAAACCCGCATGTGGAGCATTCGTTTGTGTGGAATGCTCACCAAGCTTCATTTCAGTGCTAGGCACTCAAAGGGCACTAAGCATAGAGTGTGAAAACTGAGTTTCCTTGAGAGCTGCTTGGAAGCCTGATGGTGTGTGAAGTTAGTGAGCCAAATGGAGTTGTTCTCCCACAAGAACCACTTGGCTGATCCTTCTTCAATATGCCCTTCACCAACATGCAGTGTTTCCTTGATTGAATTAGCTCTCACACCAATATTTGTGTCTAGAGCCTTTGCATTGAGTGCTATCTGAAAACGGCTGTGACGCTGAAGTTGCCTGTGAATGTGGAGTTGGTAGCATGTGAAAACCACATGTGGAGCATTCGGTTGTGTGGGATGCTCTACCCGGTTCTTTCCTACATAGTGAGCTGAAAGGGCACTAAGCAGAGTGTGAAAACGGAGTTTCCTTGAGAGCTGCTTGGAAGCCTGATGGTGTGTGAAGTTAGTGAGCCAAATGGAGTTGTTCTCCCACAAGAACCACTCGGCTGATCCTTCTTCAATATGCCCTTCACCAACATGCACTGTTTCCTTGATTGAATTAGCTCTCACACCAATATTTGCGTCTAGAGCCTTTGCATTGAGGGCTATCTGAAAACGGCTGTGGCGCTGAAGTTACCTGTGAATGTGGAGTTGGTGGCATGTGAAACCCGCATGTGGAGCATTCGTTTGTGTGGGATGCTCTACCTGGTTCATTCCTAGATAATGCAAACACAGGGCACTAAGCAGAGTGTGAAAACTGAGTTCCTTGAGAGCTGCTTGGAAGCCTGATGGTGTGTGAAGTTAGTGAGCCAAATGGAGTTGTTCTCCCACAAGAACACTCGGCTGATCCTTCTTCAATATGTGGCGCCCTTCACCAACATGCAGTGTTTCCTTGATTGAATTAGCTCTCACACCAATATTTGCGTCTAGAGCCTTTGCATTGAGGGCTATCTGAAAACGGCTGTGGCGCTGAAGTTGCTGTGAATGTGGAGTTGGTGGCATGTGAAACCCGCATGTGGAGCATTCGTTTGTGTGGGATGCTCTACCAGGTTCATTCCTAGATAATGCACTCAAAGGGCACTAAGCATAGAGTGTGAAAACTGAGTTTCCTTGAGAGCTGCTTGGAAGCCTGATGGTGTGTGAAGTTAGTGAGCCAAATGGAGTTGTTCTGCCACAAGAACCACTCGGCTGATCCTTCTTCAATATGCCCTTCACCAACATGCAGTGTTTCCTTGATTGAATTAGCTCTCACGCAATATTTGCGTCTAGAGCCTTTGCATTGAGGGCTATCTGAAAATGGCTGTGGCGCTGAGGTTGCCTGTGAATGTGGAGTTGATGGCATGTGAAACCCGCATGTGGAGCATTCGTTTGTGTGGGATGCTCTACCAGGTTCATTCCTAGATAATGCACTCAAAGGGCACTAAGCATAGAGTGTGAAAACTGAGTTTCCTTGAGAGCTGCTTGGAAGCCTGATGGTGTGTGAAGTTAGTGAGCCAAATGGAGTTGTTCTACCACAAGAACCACTCGGCTGATCCTTCTTCAATATGCCCTTCACCAACATGCAGTGTTTCCTTGATTGAATTAGCTCTCACACCAATATTTGTGTCTAGAGCCTTTGCATTGAGGGCTATCTGAAAACGGCTGTGGCGCTGAAGTTGCCTGTGAATGTGGAGTTGGTGGCATGTGAAACCCGCATGTGGAGCATTCGTTTGTGTGGGATGCTATAGGAGGTTCATTCCTAGATAATGCACTCAAAGGGCACTAAGCATAGAGTGTGAAAACTGAGTTTCCTTGAGAGCTGCTTGGAAGCCTGATGGTGTGTGAAGTTAGTGAGCCAAATGGAGTTGTTCTCCCACAAGAACCACTCGGCTGATCCTTCTTCAATATGCCCTTCACCAACATGAAGTGTTTCCTTGATTGAATTAGCTCTCACACCAATATTTGCGTCTAGAGCCTTTGCATTGAGGGCTATGTGAAAACGGCTGTGGCGCTGAAGTTGCCTGTGAATGTGGAGTTGGTGGCATTTGAAACCCGCATGTGTACCATTCGTTTGTGTGGGATGCTCACCAGCTTCATTTCAGTGCTAGGCACTCAAAGGGCACTAAGCATAGAGTGTGAAAACTGAGTTTCCTTGAGAGCTGCTTGGAAGTCTGATGGTGTGTGAAGTTAGTGAGCCAAATGGAGTTGTTCTGCCACAAGAACCACTCGGCTGATCCTTCTTCAATATGCCCTTCACCAACATGCAGTGTTTCCTTGATTGAATTAGCTCTCACACCAATATTTGCGTCTAGAGCCTTTGCATTGAGGGCTATCTGAAAAGGGCTGTGGCGTTGAAGTTGCCTGTGAATGTGGAGTTGGTGGCATGTGAAACCGCATGTGGAGCATTCGTTTGTGTGGGATGCTCTACCAGGTTCATTCCTAGATAATGCACTCAAAGGGCACTAAGCATAGAGTGTGAAAACTGAGTTTCCTTGAGAGCTGCTTGGAAGCCTGATGTGTGTGAAGTTAGTGAGCCAAATGGAGTTGTTCTCCCACAAGAACCACTCGGCTGATCCTTCTTCAATATGCCCTTCACCAACATGCAGTGTTTCCTTGATTGAATTAGCTCTCACACCAATATTTACGTCTAGAACCTTTACATTGAGGGCTATCTGAAAACGGCTGTGGCGCTGAAGTTGCCTGTGAATGTGGAGTTGGTGGCATGTGAAACCCGCATGTGGAGCATTCGTTTGTGTGGGATGCTCACCAAGCTTCATTTCAGTGCTAGGCACTCAAAGGGCACTAAGCATAGAGTGTGAAAACTGAGTTTCCTTGAGAGCTGCTTGGAAGCCTGATGGTGTGTGAAGTTAGTGAGCCAAATGGAGTTGTTCTGCCACAAGAACCACTCGGCTGATCCTTCTGCAATATGCCCTTCACCAACATGCAGTGTTTCCTTGATTGAATTAGCTCTCACACCAAAATTTGCGTCTAGAGCCTTTGCATTGAGGGCTATCTGAAAACGGCTATGGCGCTGAAGTTGCCTGTGAATGTGGAGTTGGTGGCATGTGAAACCCGCATGTGGAGCATTCGTTTGTGTGGGATGCTCACCAAGCTTCATTTCAGTGCTAGGCACTCAATGGGCACTAAGCATAGAGTGTGAAAACTGAGTTTCCTTGAGAGCTGCTTGGAAGCCTGATGGTGTGTGAAGTTAGTGAGCCAAATCGAGTTGTTCTGCCACAAGAACCACTCGGCTGATCCTTCTTCAATATGCCCTTCACCAACATGCATTGTTTCCTTGATTGAATTAGCTCTCACACCAATATTTGCGTCTAGAGCATTTGCATTGAGGGCTATCTGAAAAGGGCTGTGGCGCTGAAGTTGCCTGTGAGTGTGGAGTTGGTGGCATGTGAAACCCGCATGTGGAGCATTCGTTTGTGTGGGATGCTCTACCAGGTTCATTCCTAGATAATGCACTCAAAGGGCACTAAGCATAGAGTGTGAAAACTGAGTTTCCTTGAGAGCTGCTTGGAAGCCGGATGGTGTGTGAAGTTAGTGAGCCAAATGGAGTTGTTCTGTCACAAGGACCACTCGGCTGATCCTTCTTCAATATGCCCTTCACCAACATGCAGTGTTTCCTTGATTGAATTAGCTCTCACACCAATATTTGCGTCTAGACCCTTTGCATGGAGGGCTATCTGAAAACGGCTTTGGCGCTGAAGTTGCCTGTGAATGTGGAGTTGGTGGCATGTGAAACCCGCATGTGGAGCATTCGTTTGTGTGGGATGCTCTACCAGGTTCATTCCTAGATAATGCACTCTAAAGGCACTAAGCAGAGTGTGAAAACTGAGTTTCCTTGAGAGCTGCTTGGAAGCCTGATGGTGTGTGAAGTTAGTGAGCCAAATGAAGTTGTTCTGCCACAAGAACCACTCGGCTGATCCTTCTTCAATATGCCCTTCACCAACATGCAGTGTTTCCTTGATTGAATTAGCTCTCACACCAATATTTGTGTCTAGAGCCTTTGCATTGAGGGCTATCTGAAAACGGCTGTGGCGCTGAAGTTGCCTGTGAATGTGGAGTTGGTGGCATGTGAAACCCGCATGTGGAGCATTCGTTTGTGTGGGATGCTCTACCAGGTTCATTCCTAGATAATGCACTCAAAGGGCACTAAGCATAGAGTGTGAAAACTGAGTTTCCTTGAGAGTTGCTTGGAAGCCTGATGGTGTGTGAAGTTAGTGAGCCAAATGGAGTTGTTCTCCCACAAGAACCACTCGGCTGATCCTTCTTCAATATGCCCTTCACCAACATGCAGTGTTTCCTTGATTGAATTAGCTCTCACACCAATATTTGCGTCTAGAGCCTTTGCATTGAGGGCTATGTGAAAACGGCTGTGGCGCTGAAGTTGCCTGTGAATGTGGAGTTGGTGGCATGTGAAACCCGAATGTGGAGCATTCGTTTGTGTGGGATGCTCTACCAGGATCATTCCTAGATAATGCACTCAAAGGGCACTAAGCATAGAGTGTGAAAACTGAGTTTCCTTGAGAGCTGCTTGGAAGCCTGATGGTGTGTGAAGTTAGTGAGCCAAATGGAGTTGTTCTGCCACAAGAACCACTCGGCTGATCCTTCTTCAATATGCCCTTCACCAACATGCAGTGTTTCCTTGATTGAATTAGCTCTCACACCAATATTTGCGTCTAGAGCCTTTGCATTGAGGGCTATCTGAAAACGGCTGTGGCGCTGAAGTTGCCTGTGAATGTGGAGTTGGTGGCATGTGAAACCCGCATGTGGAGCATTCGTTTGTGTGGGATGCTCTACCAGGTTCATTCCTAGATAATGCACTCAAAGGGCACTAAGCATAGAGTGTGAAAACTGAGTTTCCTTGAGAGCTGCTTGGAAGCCTGATGGTGTGTGAAGTTAGTGAGCCACATGGAGTTGTTCTCCCACAAGAACTACTCGGCTTATCCTTCTTCAATATGCCCTTCACCAACATGCAGTGTTTCCTTGATTGAATTAGCTCTCACACCAATATTTGCGTCTAGAGCCTTTGCATTGAGGGCTATCTGAAAACGACTGTGGCGCGAAGTTGCCTGTGAATGTGGAGTTGGTGGCATGTGAAACCCGCATGTGGAGCATTCGTTTGTGTGGGATGCTATAGGAGTTTCATTCCTAGATAATGCACTCAAAGGCACTAAGCATAGAGTGTGAATACTGAGTTTCCTTGAGAGCTGCTTGGAAGCCTGATGGTGTGTGAAGTTAGTGAGCCAAATGGAGTTGTTCTCCCACAAGAACCACTCGGCTGATCCTTCTGCAATATGCCCTTCACCAACATGCAGTGTTTCCTTGATTGAATTAGCTCTCACACCAATATTTGCGTCTAGAGCCTTTGCATTGAGGGCTATCTGAAAACGGCTGTGGCGCTGAGGTTGCCTGTGAATGTGGAGTTGGTGCCATGTGAAACCCGCATGTGGAGCATTCGTTTGTGTGGGATGCTCACCAAGCTTCATTTCAGTGCTAGGCACTCAAAGGGCACTAAGCATAGAGTGTGAAAACTGAGTTTCCTTGAGAGCTGCTTGGAAGCCTGATGGTGTGTGAAGTTAGTGATCCAAATGGAGTTGTTCTGCCACAAGAACCACTCGGCTGATCCTTCTTCAATATGCCCTTCACCAACATGAAGTGTTTCCTTGATTGAATTAGCTCTCACACCAATATTTGTGTCTAGAGCCTTTGCATTGAGGGCTATGTGAAAACGGCTGTGGCGCTGAAGTTGCCTGTGAATGTGGAGTTGGTGGCATGTGAAACCCGCATGTGGAGCATTCGTTTGTGTGGGATGCTCTACCAGGATCATTCCTAGATAATGCACTCAAAGGGCACTAAGCAGAGTGTGAAAACTGAGTTTCCTTGAGAGCTGCTTGGAAGCCTGATGGTGTGTGAAGTTAGTGAGCCAAATGGAGTTGTTCTCCCACAAGAACCACTCGGCTGATCCTTCTTCAATATGCCCTTCACCAACATGCAGTGTTTCCTTGATTGAATTAGCTCTCACACCAATATTTGCGTCTGGAGCCTTTGCATTTAGGGCTATCTGAAAACGGCTTTGGCGCGGAAGTTGCCTGTGAATGTGGAGTTGGTGGCATGTGAAACCCGCATGTGGAGCATTCGTTTGTGTGGGATGCTCTACCAGGTTCATTCCTAGATAATGCACTCAAAGGGCACTAAGCATAGAGTGTGAAAACTGAGTTTCCTTGAGAGCTGCTTGGAAGCCTGATGGTGTGTGAAGTTAGTGAGCCAAATGGAGTTGTTCTCCCACAAGAACCACTCGGCTGATCCTTCTTCAATATGCCCTTCACCAACATGCAGTGTTTCCTTGATTGAATTAGCTCTCACACCAATATTTGCGTCTAGAGCCTTTGCATTGAGGGCTATGTGAAAACGGCTGTGGCGCGGAAGTTGCCTGTGAATGTGGAGTTGGTGCCATGTGAAACAAGCATGTGGAGCATTCGTTTGTGTGGGATGCTCTACCAGGTTCATTCCTAGATAATGCACTCAAAGGCACTAAGCATAGAGTGTGAATACTGAGTTTCCTTGAGAGCTGCTTGGAAGCCTGATGGTGTGTGAAGTTAGTGAGCCAAATGGAGTTGTTCTCCCACAAGAACCACTCGGCTGATCCTTCTTCAATATGCCCTTCACCAACATGCAGTGTTTCCTTGATTGAATTAGCTCTCACACCAATATTTGCGTCTAGAGCCTTTGCATTGAGGGCTATCTGAAAACGTCTGTGGCGCTGAAGTTGCCTGTGAGTGTGGAGTGGTGGCATGTGAAACCCGCATGTGGAGCATTCGTTTGTGTGGGATGCTATAGGAGTTTCATTCCTAGATAATGCACTCAAAGGCACTAAGCATAGAGTGTGAATACTGAGTTTCCTTGAGAGCTGCTTGGAAGCCTGATGGTGTGTGAAGTTAGTGAGCCAAATGGAGTTGTTCTCCCACAAGAACCACTCGGCTGATCCTTCTTCAATATGCCCTTCACCAACATGCAGTGTTTCCTTGATTGAATTAGCTCTCACACCAATATTTGCGTCTAGAGCCTTTGCATTGAGGGCTATCTGAAAACGGCTGTGGCGCTGAAGTTGCCTGCGAATGTGGAGTTGGTGGCATGTGAAACCCGCATGTGGAGCATTCGTATGTGTGGGATGCTCACCAAGCTTCATTTCAGTGCTAGGCACTCAAAGGGCACTAAGCATAGAGTGTGAAAACTGAGTTTCCTTGAGAGCTGCTTGGAAGCCTGATGGTGTGTGAAGTTAGTGATCCAAATGGAGTTGTTCTGCCACAAGAACCACTCGGCTGATCCTTCTGCAATATGCCCTTCACCAACATGCACTGTTTCCTTGATTGAATTAGCTCTCACACCAATATTTGTGTCTAGAGCCTTTGCACTGAGGGCTATGTGAAAAGGGCTGTGGCGCTGAAGTTGCCTGAGAATGTGGAGTTGGTGGCATGTGAAACCCGCATGTGGAGCATTCGTTTGTGTGGGATGCTCTACCAGGTTCATTCCTAGATAATGCACTCAAAGGGCACTAAGCATAGAGTGTGAAAACTGAGTTTCCTTGAGAGCTGCTTGGAAGCCTGGTGGTGTGTGAAGTTAGTGAGCCAAATGGAGTTGTTCTCCCACAAGAACCACTCGGCTGATCCTTCTTCAATATGCCCTTCACCAACATGCAGTGTTTCCTTGATTGAATTAGCTCTCACACCAATATTTGCGTCTAGAGCCTTTGCATTGAGGGCTATCTGAAAACGGCTGTGGCGCTGAAGTTGCCTGTGAATGTGGAGTTGGTGGCATGTGAAACCCGCATGTGGAGCATTCGTTTGTGTGGGATGCTCTACCAGGTTCATTCCTAGATAATGCACTCAAAGGGCACTAAGCATAGAGTGTGAAAACTGAGTTTCCTTGAGAGCTGCTTGGAAGCCTGATGGTGTGTGAAGTTAGGGAGCCAAATGGAGTTGTTCTCCCACAAGAACCACTCGGCTGATCCTTCTTCAATATGCCCTTCACCAACATGCAGTGTTTCCTTGATTGAATTAGCTCTCACACCAATATTTGCGTCTAGAGCCTTTGCATTGAGGGCTATCTAAAAACGGCTGTGGCGCTGAAGTTGCCTGTGAGTGTGGAGTTGGTGGCATGTGAAACCCGCATGTGGAGCATTCGTTTGTGTGGGATGCTCTACCAGGTTCATTCCTAGATAATGCACTCAAAGGGCACTAAGCATAGAGTGTGAAAACTGAGTTTCCTTGAGAGCTGCTTGGAAGCCTGATGGTGTGTGAAGTTAGTGAGCCAAATGGAGTTGTTCTCCCACAAGAACCACTCAGCTGATCCTTCTTCAATATGCCCTTCACCAACATGCAGTGTTTCCTTGATTGAATTAGCTCTCACACCAATATTTGCGTCTAGAGCCTTTGCGTTGAGGGCTATCTGAAAACGGCTGTGGCGTTGACGTTGCCTGTGAATGTGGAGTTGGTGGCATGTGAAACCCGCATGTGGAGCATTCGTATGTGTGGGATGCTCACCAAGCTTCATTTCAGGCCTAGGCACTCAAAGGGCACTAAGCATAAAGTGTGAAAACTGAGTTTCCTTGAGAGCTGCTTGGAAGCCTGATGGTGTGTGAAGTTAGTGAGCCAAATGGAGTTGTTCTCCCACAAGAACCACTCGGCTGATCCTTCTTCAATATGCCCTTCACCAACATGCAGTGTTTCCTTGATTGAATTAGCTCTCACACCAATATTTGCGTCTAGAGCCTTTGCATTGAGGGCTATGTGAAAAGGGCTGTGGCGCGGAAGTTGCCTGTGAATGTGGAGTTGGTGGCATGTGAAACCCGCATGTGGAGCATTCGTTTGTGTGGGATGCTCTACCAGGTTCATTCCTAGATAATGCACTCAAAGGGCACTAAGCATAGAGTGTGAAAACTGAGTTTCCTTGAGAGCTGCTTGGAAGCCTGATGGTGTGTGAAGTTAGTGAGCCAAATGGAGTTGTTCTCCCACAAGATCCACTCGGCTGATCCTTCTTCAATATGCCCTTCACCAACATGCAGTGTTTCCTTGATTGAATTAGCTCTCACACCAATATTTGCGTCTAGAGCCTTTGCATTGAGGGCTTTCTGAAAACGGCTGTGGCGCTGAAGTTGCCTGTGAATGTGGAGTTGGTGGCATGTGAAACCCGCATGTGGAGCATTCGTTTGTGTGGGATGCTCTACCAGGTTCATTCCTAGATAATGCACTCAAAGGGCACTAAGCATAGAGTGTGAAAACTGAGTTTCCTTGAGAGCTGCTTGGAAGCCTGATGGTGTGTGAAGTTAGTGAGCCAAATGGAGTTGTTCTCCCACAAGAACCACTCGGCTGATCCTTCTTCAATATGCCCTTCACCAACATGCAGTGTTTCCTTGATTGAATTAGCTCTCACACCAATATTTGCGTCTAGAGCCTTTGCATTGAGGGCTATCTGAAAACAGCTGTGGCGCTGAAATTGCCTGTGAATGTGGAGTTGGTGGCATGTGAAACCCGCATGTGGAGCATTCGTTTGTGTGGGATGCTCACCAAGCTTCATTTCAGGCCTAGGCACTCAAAGGGCACTAAGCATAGAGTGTGAAAACTGAGTTTCCTTGAGAGCTGCTTGGAAGCCTGATGGTGTGTGAAGTTAGTGAGCCAAATGGAGTTGTTCTCCCACAAGAACCACTCGGCTGATCCTTCTTCAATATGCCCTTCACCAACATGCAGTGTTTCCTTGATTGAATTAGCTCTCACACCAATATTTGCGTCTAGACCCTTTGCATTGAGGGCTCTGTGAAAACGGCTGTGGCGCGGAAGTTGCCTGTGAATGTGGAGTTGGTGGCATGTGAAACCCGCATGTGGAGCATTCGTTTGTGTGGGATGCTCTACCAGGTTCATTCCTAGATAATGCACTCAAAGGGCACTAAGCATAGAGTGTGAAAACTGAGTTTCCTTGAGAGCTGCTTGGAAGCCTTATGGTGTGTGAAGTTAGTGAGCCAAATGGAGTTGTTCTGCCACAAGAACCACTCGGCTGATCCTTCTTCAATATGCCCTTCACCAACATGCAGTGTTTCCTTGATTGAATTAGCTCTCACACCAATATTTGCGTCTAGAGCCTTTGCATTGAGGGCTATCTGAAAACGGCTGTGGCGCTGAATTTGCCTGTGAGTGTGGAGTTGGTGGCATGTGAAACCCGCATGTGGAGCATTCGTTTGTGTGGGATGCTCTACCAGGTTCATTCCTAGATAATGCACTCAAAGGGCACTAAGCATAGAGTGTGAAAACTGAGTTTCCTTGAGAGCTGCTTGGAAGCCTGATGGTGTGTGAAGTTAGTGAGCCAAATGGAGTTGTTCTGCCACAAGAACCACTCGGCTGATCCTTCTTCAATATGCCCTTCACCAACATGCACTGTTTCCTTGATTGAATTAGCTCTCACACCAATATTTGTGTCTAGAGTCTTTGCATTGAGGGCTATCTGAAAACGGCTGTAGCGCTGAAGTTGCCTGAGAATGTGGAGTTGGTGGCATGTGAAACCCGCATGTGGAGCATTCGTTTGTGTGGGATGCTCTACCAGGTTCATTCCTAGATAATGCACTCAAAGGGCACTAAGAATAGAGTGTGAAAACTGAGTTTCCTTGAGAGCTGCTTGGAAGCCTGATGGTGTGTGAAGTTAGTGAGCCAAATGGAGTTGTTCTCCCACAAGAACCACTCGGCTGATCCTTCTTCAATATGCCCTTCACCAACATGCAGTGTTTCCTTGATTGAATTAGCTCTCACACCAATATTTGCGTCTAGAGCCTTTGCATTGAGGGCTATGTGAAAACGGCTGTGGCGCGGAAGTTGCCTGTGAATGTGGAGTTGGTGGCATGTGAAACAAGCATGTGGAGCATTCGTTTGTGTGGGATGCTCTACCAGGTTCATTCCTAGATAATGCACTCAAAGGGCACTAAGCATAGAGTGTGAAAACTGAGTTTCCTTGAGAGCTGTTTGGAAGCCTGATGGTGTGTGAAGTTAGTGAGCCAAATGGAGTTCTTCTCCCACAAGAACCACTCGGCTGATCCTTCTTCAATATGCCCTTCACCAACATGCAGTGTTTCCTTGATTGAATTAGCTCTCACACCAATATTTGCGTCTAGAGCCTTTGCATTGAGGGCTATCTGAAAACAGCTGTGGCGCTGAAATTGCCTGTGAATGTGGAGTTGGTGGCATGTGAAACCCGCATGTGGAGCATTCGTTTGTGTGGGATGCTCACCAAGCTTCATTTCAGGCCTAGGCACTCAAAGGGCACTAAGCATAGAGTGTGAAAACTGAGTTTCCTTGAGAGCTGCTTGGAAGCCTGATGGTGTGTGAAGTTAGTGAGCCAAATGGAGTTGTTCTCCCACAAGAACCACTCGGCTGATCCTTCTTCAATATGCCCTTCACCAACATGCAGTGTTTCCTTGATTGAATTAGCTCTCACACCAATATTTGCGTCTAGACCCTTTGCATTGAGGGCTCTGTGAAAACGGCTGTGGCGCGGAAGTTGCCTGTGAATGTGGAGTTGGTGGCATGTGAAACCCGCATGTGGAGCATTCGTTTGTGTGGGATGCTCTACCAGGTTCATTCCTAGATAATGCACTCAAAGGGCACTAAGCATAGAGTGTGAAAACTGAGTTTCCTTGAGAGCTGCTTGGAAGCCTTATGGTGTGTGAAGTTAGTGAGCCAAATGGAGTTGTTCTGCCACAAGAACCACTCGGCTGATCCTTCTTCAATATGCCCTTCACCAACATGCAGTGTTTCCTTGATTGAATTAGCTCTCACACCAATATTTGCGTCTAGAGCCTTTGCATTGAGGGCTATCTGAAAACGGCTGTGGCGCTGAATTTGCCTGTGAGTGTGGAGTTGGTGGCATGTGAAACCCGCATGTGGAGCATTCGTTTGTGTGGGATGCTCTACCAGGTTCATTCCTAGATAATGCACTCAAAGGGCACTAAGCATAGAGTGTGAAAACTGAGTTTCCTTGAGAGCTGCTTGGAAGCCTGATGGTGTGTGAAGTTAGTGAGCCAAATGGAGTTGTTCTGCCACAAGAACCACTCGGCTGATCCTTCTTCAATATGCCCTTCACCAACATGCACTGTTTCCTTGATTGAATTAGCTCTCACACCAATATTTGTGTCTAGAGTCTTTGCATTGAGGGCTATCTGAAAACGGCTGTAGCGCTGAAGTTGCCTGAGAATGTGGAGTTGGTGGCATGTGAAACCCGCATGTGGAGCATTCGTTTGTGTGGGATGCTCTACCAGGTTCATTCCTAGATAATGCACTCAAAGGGCACTAAGAATAGAGTGTGAAAACTGAGTTTCCTTGAGAGCTGCTTGGAAGCCTGATGGTGTGTGAAGTTAGTGAGCCAAATGGAGTTGTTCTCCCACAAGAACCACTCGGCTGATCCTTCTTCAATATGCCCTTCACCAACATGCAGTGTTTCCTTGATTGAATTAGCTCTCACACCAATATTTGCGTCTAGAGCCTTTGCATTGAGGGCTATGTGAAAACGGCTGTGGCGCGGAAGTTGCCTGTGAATGTGGAGTTGGTGGCATGTGAAACAAGCATGTGGAGCATTCGTTTGTGTGGGATGCTCTACCAGGTTCATTCCTAGATAATGCACTCAAAGGGCACTAAGCATAGAGTGTGAAAACTGAGTTTCCTTGAGAGCTGTTTGGAAGCCTGATGGTGTGTGAAGTTAGTGAGCCAAATGGAGTTCTTCTCCCACAAGAACCACTCGGCTGATCCTTCTTCAATATGCCCTTCACCAACATGCAGTGTTTCCTTGATTGAATTAGCTCTCACACCAATATTTGCGTCTAGAGCCTTTGCATTGAGGGCTATCTGAAAACGTCTGTGGCGCTGAAGTTGCCTGTGAATGTGGAGTTGGTGGCATGTGAAACCCGCATGTGGAGCATTCGTTTGTGTGGGATGCTCTACCAGGTTCATTTCAGTGCTAGGCACTCAAAGGGCACTAAGCATAGAGTGTGAAAACTGACTTTCCTTGAGAGCTGCTTATAAGCCTGATGGTGTGTGAAGTTAGTGATCCAAATGGAGTTGTTCTGCCACAAGAACCACTCGGCTGATCCTTCTTCAATATGCCCTTCACCAACATGCACTGTTTCCTTGATTGAATTAGCTCTCACACCAATATTTGTGTCTAGAGCCTTTGCATTGAGGGCTATCTGAAAACGGCTGTAGCGCTGAAGTTGCCTGAGAATGTGGAGTTGGTGGCATGTGAAACCCGCATGTGGAGCATTCTTTTGTGTGGGATGCTCTACCAGGTTCATTCCTAGATAATGCACTCAAAGGGCACTAAGCAGAGTGTGAAAACTGAGTTTCCTTGAGAGCTGCTTGGAAGCCTGGTGGTGTGTGAAGTTAGTGAGCCAAATGGAGTTGTTCTCCCACAAGAACCACTCGGCTGATCCTTCTTCAATATGCCCTTCACCAACATGCAGTGTTTCCTTGATTGAATTAGCTCTCACACCAATATTTCCGTCTAGAGCCTTTGCATTGAGGGCTATCTGAAAACGTCTGTGGCGCTGAAGTTGCCTGTGAGTGTGGAGTTGGTGGCATGTGAAACCCACATGTGGAGCATTCGTTTGTGTGGGATGCTCTACCAGGTTCATTCCTAGATAATGCACTCAAAGGGCACTAAGCATAGAGTGTGAAAACTGAGTTTCCTTGAGAGCTGCTTGGAAGCCTGATGGTGTGTGAAGTTAGTGAGCCAAATGGAGTTGTTTTCCCACAAGAACCACTCAGCTGATCCTTCTTCAATATGCCCTTCACCAACATGCACTGTTTCCTTGATTGAATTAGCTCTCACACCAATATTTGCGTCTAGAGCCTTTGCGTTGAGGGCTATCTGAAAACGGCTGTGGCGTTGAAGTTGCCTGTGAATGTGGAGTTGGTGGCATGTGAAACCCGCATGTGGAGCATTCGTTTGTGTGGGATGCTCACCAAGCTTCATTTCAGGCCTAGGCACTCAAAGGGCACTAAGCATAGAGTGTGAAAACTGAGTTTCCTTGAGAGCTGCTTGGAAGCCTGATGGTGTGTGAAGTTAGTGAGCCAAATGGAGTTGTTCTCCCACAAGAACCACTCGGCTGATCCTTCTTCAATATGCCCTTCACCAACATGCAGTGTTTCCTTGATTGAATTAGCTCTCACACCAATATTTGCGTCTAGAGCCTTTGCATTGAGGGCTATCTGAAAACGGCTGTGGCGCTGAAGTTGCCTGTGAATGTGGAGTTGGTGGCATGTGAAACCCGCATGTGGAGCATTCGTTTGTGTGGGATGCTCTACCAGGTTCATTCCTAGATAATGCACTCAAAGGGCACTAAGCAGAGTGTGAAAACTGAGTTTCCTTGAGAGCTGCTTGGAAGCCTGATGGTGTGTGAAGTTAGTGATCCAAATGGAGTTGTTCTCCCACAAGAACCACTCGGCTGATCTTTCTTCAATATGCCCTTCACCAACATGCAGTGTTTCCTTGATTGAATTAGCTCTCACACCAATATTTGCGTCTAGACCCTTTGCATTGAGGGCTCTGTGAAAACGGCTGTGGCGCGGAAGTTGCCTGTGAATGTGGAGTTGGTGGCATGTGAAACCCGCATGTGGAGCATTCGTTTGTGTGGGATGCTCTACCAGGTTCATTCCTAGATAATGCACTCAAAGGGCACTAAGCATAGAGTGTGAAAACTGAGTTTCCTTGAGAGCTGCTTGGAAGCCTGATGGTGTGTGAAGTTAGTGAGCCAAATGGAGTTGTTCTCCCACAAGATCCACTCGGCTGATCCTTCTTCAATATGCCCTTCACCAACATGCACTGTTTCCTTGATTGAATTAGCTCTCACACCAATATTTGCGTCTAGAGCCTTTGCATTGAGGGCTTTCTGAAAACGGCTGTGGCGCTGAAGTTGCCTGTGAATGTGGAGTTGGTGGCATGTGAAACAAGCATGTGGAGCATTCGTTTGTGTGGGATGCTCTACCAGGTTCATTCCTAGATAATGCACTCAAAGGGCACTAAGCATAGAGTGTGAAAACTGAGTTTCCTTGAGAGCTGCTTGGAAGCCTGATGGTGTGTGAAGTTAGTGAGCCAAATGGAGTTGTTCTCCCACAAGAACCACTCGGCTGATCCTTCTTCAATATGCCCTTCACCAACATGCAGTGTTTCCTTGATTGAATTAGCTCTCACACCAATATTTGCGTCTAGACCCTTTGCATTGAGGGCTCTGTGAAAACGGCTGTGGCGCTGAAGTTGCCTGTGAATGTGGAGTTCGTGGCATGTGAAACCCGCATGTGGAGCATTCGTTTGTGTGGGATGCTCTACCAGGTTCATTCCTAGATAATGCACTCAAAGGGCACTAAGCATAGAGTGTGAAAACTGAGTTTCCTTGAGAGCTGCTTGGAAGCCTTATGGTGTGTGAAGTTAGTGAGCCAAATGGAGTTGTTCTGCCACAAGAACCACTCGGCTGATCCTTCTTCAATATGCCCTTCACCAACATGCAGTGTTTCCTTGATTGAATTGGCTCTCACACCAATATTTGCGTCTAGAGCCTTTGCATTGAGGGCTATCTGAAAACGGCTGTGGCGCTGAAGTTGCCTGTGAGTGTGGAGTTGGTGGCATGTGAAACCCGCATGTGGAGCATTCGTTTGTGTGGGATGCTCTACCAGGTTCATTCCTAGATAATGCACTCAAAGGGCACTAAGCATAGAGTGTGAAAACTGAGTTTCCTTGAGAGCTGCTTGGAAGCCTGATGGTGTGTGAAGTTAGTGAGCCACATGGAGTTGTTCTCCCACAAGAACCACTCGGCTGATCCTTCTTCAATATGCCCTTCACCAACATGCAGTGTTTCCTTGATTGAATTAGCTCTCACACCAATATTTGCGTCTAGAGCCTTTGCATTGAGGGCTATCTGAAAACGGCTGTGGCGCGGAAGTTGCCTGTGAATGTGGAGTTGGTGGCATGTGAAACCCGCATGTGGAGCATTCGTTTGTGTGGGATGCTCACCAAGCTTCATTTCAGTGCTAGGCACTCAAAGGGCACTAAGCATAGAGTGTGAAAACTGAGTTTCCTTGAGAGCTGCTTGGAAGCCTGATGGTGTGTGAAGTTAGTGAGCCAAATGGAGTTGTTCTCCCACAAGAACCACTCGGCTGATCCTTCTTCAATATGCCCTTCACCAACATGCAGTGTTTCCTTGATTGAATTAGCTCTCACACCAATATTTGCGTCTAGAGCCTTTGCATTGAGGGCTATCTGAAAAGGGCTGTGGCGCTGAAGTTGCCTGTGAATGTGGAGTTGGTGGCATGTGAAACCCGCATGTGGAGCATTCGTTTGTGTGGGATGCTCTACCAGGTTCATTTATAGATAATGCACTCAAAGGGCACTAAGCAGAGTGTGAAAACTGAGTTTCCTTGAGAGCTGCTTGGAAGCCTGATGGTGTGTGAAGTTAGTGATCCAAATGGAGTTGTTCTCCCACAAGAACCACTCGGCTGATCCTTCTTCAATATGCCCTTCACCAACATGCAGTGTTTCCTTGATTGAATTAGCTCTCACACCAATATTTGCGTCTAGACCCTTTGCATTGAGGGCTTTCTGAAAACGGCTGTGGCGCTGAAGTTGCCTGTGAATGTGGAGTTGGTGGCATGTGAAACCCGCATGTGGAGCATTCGTTTGTGTGGGATGCTCTACCAGGTTCATTCCTAGATAATGCACTCAAAGGGCACTAAGCATAGAGTGTGAAAACTGAGTTTCCTTGAGAGCTGCTTGGAAGCCTGATGGTGTGTGAAGTTAGTGAGCCAAATGGAGTTGTTCTCCAACAAGATCCACTCGCCTGATCCTTCTTCAATATGCCCTTCACCAACATGCAGTGTTTCCTTGATTGAATTAGCTCTCACACCAATATTTGCGTCTAGAGCCTTTGCATTGAGGGCTTTCTGAAAACGGCTGTGGCGCTGAAGTTGCCTGTGAATGTGGAGTTGGTGGCATGTGAAACCCGCATGTGGAGCATTCGTTTGTGTGGGATGCTCTACCAGGTTCATTCCTAGATAATGCACTCAAAGGGCACTAAGCATAGAGTGTGAAAACTGAGTTTCCTTGAGAGCTGCTTGGAAGCCTGATGGTGTGTGAAGTTAGTGAGCCAAATGGAGTTGTTCTCCCACAAGAACCACTCGGCTGATCCTTCTTCAATATGCCCTTCACCAACATGCAATGTTTCCTTGATTGAATTAGCTCTCACACCAATATTTGCGTCTAGAGCCTTTGCATTGAGGGCTATCTGAAAACAGCTGTGGCGCTGAAATTGCCTGTGAATGTGGAGTTGGTGGCATGTGAAACCCGCATGTGGAGCATTCGTTTGTGTGGGATGCTCTACCAGGTTCATTCCTAGATAATGCACTCAAAGGGCACTAAGCCTAGAGTGTGAAAACTGAGTTTCCTTGAGAGCTGCTTGGAAGCCTGATGGTGTGTGAAGTTAGTGAGCCAAATGGAGTTGTTCTCCCACAAGAACCACTCGGCTGATCCTTCTTCAATATGCCCTTCACCAACATGCAGTGTTTCCTTGATTGAATTAGCTCTCACACCAATATTTGCGTCTAGACCCTTTGCATTGAGGGCTCTGTGAAAACGGCTGTGGCGCGGAAGTTGCCTGTGAATGTGGAGTTGGTGGCATGTGAAACCCGCATGTGGAGCATTCGTTTGTGTGGGATGCTCTACCAGGTTCATTCCTAGATAATGCACTCAAAGGGCACTAAGCATAGAGTGTGAAAACTGAGTTTCCTTGAGAGCTGCTTGGAAGCCTTATGGTGTGTGAAGTTAGTGAGCCACATGGAGTTGTTCTCCCACAAGAACCACTCGGCTGATCCTTCTTCAATATGCCCTTCACCAACATGCAGTGTTTCCTTGATTGAATTAGCTCTCACACCAATATTTGCGTCTAGAGCCTTTGCATTGAGGGCTATCTGAAAACGGCTGTGGCGCGGAAGTTGCCTGTGAATGTGGAGTTGGTGGCATGTGAAACCCGCATGTGGAGCATTCGTTTGTGTGGGATGCTCACCAAGCTTCATTTCAGTGCTAGGCACTCAAAGGGCACTAAGCATAGAGTGTGAAAACTGAGTTTCCTTGAGAGCTGCTTGGAAGCCTGATGGTGTGTGAAGTTAGTGAGCCAAATGGAGTTGTTCTGCCACAAGAACCACTCGGCTGATCCTTCTTCAATATGCCCTTCACCAACATGCACTGTTTCCTTGATTGAATTAGCTCTCACACCAATATTTGTGTCTAGAGCCTTTGCATTGAGGGCTATCTGAAAACGGCTTTGGCGCTGAAGTTGCCTGAGAATGTGGAGTTGGTGGCATGTGAAACCCGCATGTGGAGCATTCGTTTGTGTGGGATGCTCTACCAGGTTCATTCCTAGATTATGCACTCAAAGGGCACTAAGAATAGAGTGTGAAAACTGAGTTTCCTTGAGAGCTGCTTGGAAGCCTGATGGTGTGTGAAGTTAGTGAGCCAAATGGAGTTGTTCTCCCACAAGAACCACTCGGCTGATCCTTCTTCAATATGCCCTTCACCAACATGCAGTGTTTCCTTGATTGTATTAGCTCTCACACCAATATTTGCGTCTAGAGCCTTTGCATTGAGGGCTATGTGAAAACGGCTGTGGCGCTGAAGTTGCCTGTGAATGTGGAGTTGGTGCCATGTGAAACAAGCATGTGGAGCATTCGTTTGTGTGGGATGCTCTACCAGGTTCATTCCTAGATAATGCAAACAAAGGGCACTAAGCATAGAGTGTGAAAACTGAGTTTCCTTGAGAGCTGCTTGGAAGCCTGATGGTGTGTGGAGTTAGTGAGCCAAATGGAGTTGTTCTCCCACAAGAACCACTCGGCTGATCCTTCTTCAATATGCCCTTCACCAACATGCAGTGTTTCCTTGATTGAATTAGCTCTCACAACAATATTTGCGTCTAGAGCCTTTGCATTGAGGGCTATGTGAAAACGGCTGTGGCGCGGAAGTTGCCTGTGAATGTGGAGTTGGTGCCATGTGAAACAAGCATGTGGAGCATTCATTTGTGTGGGATGCTCTACCAGGTTCATTCCTAGATAATGCACTCAAAGGGCACTAAGCATAGAGTGTGAAAACTGAGTTTCCTTGAGAGCTGCTTGGAAGCCTGATGGTGTGTGAAGTTAGTGAGCCAAATGGAGTTGTTCTCCCACAAGAACCACTCGGCTGATCCTTCTTCAATATGCCCTTCACCAACATGCAGTGTTTCCTTGATTGAATTAGCTCTCACACCAATATTTGCGTCTAGAGCCTTTGCATTGAGGGCTATGTGAAAACGGCTGTGGCGCGGAAGTTGCCTGTGAATGTGGAGTTGGTGGCATGTGAAACAAGCATGTGGAGCATTCGTTTGTGTGGGATGCTCTACCAGGTTCATTCCTAGATAATGCACTCAAAGGGCACTAAGCATAGAGTGTGAAAACTGAGTTTCCTTGAGATCTGCTTGGAAGCCTGATGGTGTGTGAAGTTAGTGAGCCAAATGGAGTTGTTCTCCCACAAGAACCACTCGGCTGATCCTTCTTCAATATGCCCTTCACCAACATGCAGTGTTTCCTTGATTGAATTAGCTCTCACACCAATATTTGCGTCTAGAGCCTTTGCATTGAGGGCTATCTGAAAAGGGCTGTGGCGCTGAAGTTGCCTGTGAATGTGGAGTTGGTGGCATGTGAAACCCGCATGTGGAGCATTCGTTTGTGTGGGATGCTCTACCAGGTTCATTCCTAGATAATGCACTCAAAGGGCACTAAGCAGAGTGTGAAAACTGAGTTTCCTTGAGAGCTGCTTGGAAGCCTGATGGTGTGTGAAGTTAGTGAGCCAAATGGAGTTGTTCTCCCACAAGAACCACTCGGCTGATCCTTCTTCAATATGCCCTTCACCAACATGCAGTGTTTCCTTGATTGAATTAGCTCTCACACCAATATTTGCGTCTAGAGCCTTTGCATTGAGGGCTATCTGAAAACGGCTGTGGCGCGGAAGTTGCCTGTGAATGTGGAGTTGGTGGCATGTGAAACCCGCATGTGGAGCATTCGTTTGTGTGGGATGCTCTACCAGGTTCATTCCTAGATAATGCACTCAAAGGGCACTAAGCATAGAGTGTGAAAACTGAGTTTCCTTGAGAGCTGCTTGGAAGCCTGATGGTGTGTGAAGTTAGTGAGCCAAGTGGAGTTGTTCTGCCACAAGAACCACTCGGCTGATCCTTCTTCAATATGCCTTTCACCAACATGCAGTGTTTCCTTGATTGAATTAGCTCTCACACCAATACTTGCGTCTAGAGCCTTTGCATTGAGGGCTATCTGAAAATGGCTGTGGGGCTGAAGTTGCCTGTGAATGTGGAGTTGGTGGCATGTGAAACCCGCATGTGGAGCATTCGTTTGTGTGGGATGCTCTACCAGGTTCATTCCTAGATAATGCACTCAAAGGGCACTAAGCAGAGTGTGAAAACTGAGTTTCCTTGAGAGCTGCTTGGAAGCCTGATGGTGTGTGAAGGTAGTGAGCCAAATGGAGTTGTTCTCCCACAAGAACCACTCGGCTGATCCTTCTTCAATATGCACTTCAGCAACATGCAGTGTTTCCTTGATTGAATTAGCTCTCACACCAATATTTGCGTCTAGACCCTTTGCATTGAGGGCTATCTGAAAACGGCTGTGGCGCTGAAGTTGCCTGTGAATGTGGAGTTGGTGGCATGTGAAACCCGCATGTGGAGCATTCGTTTGTGTGGGATGTTCACCAAGCTTCATTTCAGTGCTAGGCACTCAAAGGGCACTAAGCATAGAGTGTGAAAACTGAGTTTCCTTGAGAGCTGCTTGGAAGCCTAATGGTGTGTGAAGTTAGTGAGCCAAATGGAGTTGTTCTCCCACAAGAACCACTCGGCTGATCCTTCTTCAATATGCCCTTCACCAACATGCAGTGTTTCCTTGATTGAATTAGCTCTCACACCAATATTTGCGTCTAGAGCATTTGCATTGAGGGCTATCTGAAAACGGCTGTGGCGTTGACGTTGCCTGTGAATGTGGAGTTGGTGCCATGTGAAACCCGCATGTGGAGCATTCGTTTGTGTGGGATGCTCACCAAGCTTCATTTCAGTGCTAGGCACTCAAAGGGCACTAAGCATAGAGTGTGAAAACTGAGTTTCCTTGAGAGCTGCTTGGAAGCCTGATGGTGTGTGAAGTTAGTGAGCCAAATGGAGTTGTTCTCCCACAAGAACCACTCGGCTGATGCTTCTTCAATATGCCCTTCACCAACATGCACTGTTTCCTTGATTGAACTAGCTCTCACACCAATATTTGCGTCTAGAGCCTTTGCATTGAGGGCTTTGTGAAAACGGCTGTGGCGCTGAAGTTGCCTGAGAATGTGGAGTTGGTGGCATGTGAAACCCGCATGTTGGGCATTCGTTTGTGTGGGATGCTCTACGAGGTTCATTTCATTCCTAGGCACTCAAAAGGCACTAAGCATAGAGTGTGAAAACTGAGTTTCCTTGAGAGCTGCTTGGAAGCCTGATGGTGTGTGAAGTTAGTGAGCCAAATGGAGTTGTTCTGCCACAAGAACCACTCGGCTGATCCTTCTTCAATATGCCCTTCACCAACATGCAGTGTTTCCTTGATTGAATTAGCTCTCACACCAATATTTGCGTCTAGAGCCTTTGCATTGAGGGCTATCTGAAAACGGCTGTGGCGCTGAAGTTGCCTGTGAATGTGGAGTTGGTGGCATGTGAAACCCGCATGTGGAGCATTCGTTTGTGTGGGATGCTCTACCAGGTTCATTCCTAGATAATGCACTCAAAGGGCACTAAGCATAGAGTGTGAAAACTGAGTTTCCTTGAGAGCTGCTTGGAAGCCTGATGGTGTGTGAAGGTAGTGAGCCAAATGGAGTTGTTCTGCCACAAGAACCACTCGGCTGATCCTTCTTCAATATGCCCTTCACCAACATGCAGTGTTTCCTTGATTGAATTAGCTCTCACACCAATATTTGCGTCTAGAGCCTTTGCATTGAGGGCTTTCTGAAAACGGCTGTGGCGCTGAAGTTGCCTGTGAATGTGGAGTTGGTGGCATGTGAAATCCGCATGTGGAGCATTCGGTTGTGTGGGATGCTCTACCAGGTTCATTTCATTCCTAGGCACTCAAAAGGCACTAAGCATAGAGTGTGAAAACTGAGTTTCCTTCAGAGCTGCTTGGAAGCCTGATGGTGTGTGAAGTTAGTGAGCCAAATGGAGTTGTTCTCAAACAAGAACCACTCGGCTGATCCTTCTTCAATATGCCCTTCAGCAACATGCAGTGTTTCCTTGATTGAATTAGCTCTCACACCAATATTTGCGTGTAAACCCTTTGCATGGAGGGCTATCTGAAAAGGGCTGTGGCGCTGAAGTTGCCTGTGAATGTGGAGTTGGTGGCATGTGAAACCCGCATGTGGAGCATTCGTTTGTGTGGGATGCTCACCAAGCTTCATTTCAGTGCTAGGCACTCAAAGGGCACTGAGCATAGAGTGTGAAAACTGAGTTTCCTTGAGAGCTGCTTGGAAGCCTAATGGTGTGTGAAGTTAGTGAGCCAAATGGAGTTGTTCTCCCACAAGAACCACTCGGCTGATCCTTCTTCAATATGCCCTTCACCAACATGCAGTGTTTCCTTGATTGAATTAGCTCTCACACCAATATTTGCGTCTAGAGCCTTTGCATTGAGGGCTATGTGAAAACGGCTGTGGCGCTGAAGTTGCCTGTGAATGTGGAGTTGGTGGCATGTGAAACCCGCATGTGGAGCATTCGTTTGTGTGGGATGCTCTACCAGGTTCATTCCTAGATAATGCACTCAAAGGGCACTAAGCATAGAGAGTGAAAACTGAGTTTCCTTGAGAGCTGCTTGGAAGCCTGATGGTGTGTGAAGTTAGTGAGCCAAATGGAGTTGTTCTCCCACAAGAACCACTCGGCTGATCCTTCTTCAATATGCCCTTCACCAACATGCAGTGTTTCCTTGATTGAATTAGCTCTCACACCAATATTTGCGTCTAGAGCCTTTGCATTGAGGGCTATATGAAAACGGCTGTGGCGCTGAAGTTGCCTGTGAATGTGGAGTTGGTGGCATGTGAAACCAGCATGTGGAGCATTCGTTTGTGTGGGATGCTCTACCAGGTTCATTCCTAGATAATGCACTCAAAGGGCACTAAGCATAGAGTGTGAAAACTGAGTTTCCTTGAGAGCTGCTTGGAAGCCTGATGGTGTGTGAAGTTAGTGAGCCACATGGAGTTGTTCTCACACAAGAACCACTCGGCTGATCCTTCTTCAATATGCCCTTCACCAACATGCACTGTTTCCTTGATTGAATTAGCTCTCACACCAATATTTGCGTCTAGAGCCTTTGCATTGAGGGCTTTCTGAAAACGGCTGTGGCGCTGAAGTTGCCTGTGAATGTGGAGTTGGTGGCATGTGAAACCCGCATGTGGAGCATTCGTTTGTGTGGGATGCTCTACGAGGTTCATTTCATTCCTAGGCACTCAAAAGGCACTAAGCATAGAGTGTGAAAACTGAGTTTCCTTGAGAGCTGCTTGGAAGCCTGATGGTGTGTGAAGTTAGTGAGCCAAAAGAAGTTGTTCTCCCACAAGAACCACTCGGCTGATCCTTCTTCAATATGCCCTTCACCAACATGCAGTGTTTCCTTGATTGAATTAGCTCTCACACCAATATTTGCGTCTAGAGCCTTTGCATTGAGGGCTATGTGAGAACGGCTGTGGCGCTGAAGTTGCCTGTGAATGTGGAGTTGGTGGCATGTGAAACAAGCATGTGGAGCATTCGTTTGTGTGGGATGCTCTACCAGGTTCATTCCTAGATAATGCACTCAAAGGGCACTAAGCATAGAGTGTGAAAACTGAGTTTCCTTGAGAGCTGCTTGGAAGCCTGATGGTGTGTGAAGTTAGTGAGCCAAATGGAGTTGTTCTGCCACAAGAACCACTCGGCTGATCCTTCTTCAATATGCCCTTCACCAACATGCAGTGTTTCCTTGATTGAATTAGCTCTCACACCAATATTTGCGTCTAGAGCCTTTGCATTGAGGGCTTTCTGAAAACGGCTGTGGCGCTGAAGTTGCCTGTGAATGTGGAGTTGGTGGCATGTGAAACCCGCATGTGGAGCATTCGTTTGTGTGGGATGCTCTACCAGGTTCATTTCATTCCTAGGCACTCAAAAGGCACTAAGCATAGAGTGTGAAAACTGAGTTTCCTTGAGAGCTGCTTGGAAGCCTGATGGTGTGTGAAGTTAGTGATCCAAATGAAGTTGTTCTCAAACAAGAACCACTCGGCTGATCCTTCTTCAATATGCCCTTCAGCAACATGCAGTGTTTCCTTGATTGAATTAGCTCTCACACCAATATTTGCGTCTAAACCCTTTGCATGGAGGGCTATCTGAAAAGGGCTGTGGCGCTGAAGTTGCCTGTGAATGTGGAGTTGGTGGCATGTGAAACCCGCATGTGGAGCATTCGTTTGTGTGGGATGCTCACCAAGCTTCATTTCAGTGCTAGGCACTCAAAGGGCACTAAGCATAGAGTGTGAAAACTGAGTTTCCTTGAGAGCTGCTTGGAAGCCTAATGGTATGTGACGTTAGTGAGCCAAATGGAGTTGTTCTCCCACAAGAACCACTCGGCTGATCCTTCTTCAAAATGCCCTTCACCAACATGCAGTGTTTCCTTGATTGAATTAGCTCTCACACCAATATTTGCGTCTAGAGCCTTTGCATTGAGGGCTATGTGAAAACGGCTGTGGCGCGGGGTTGCCTGTGAATGTGGAGTTGGTGGCATGTGAAACCCGCATGTGGAGCATTCGTTTGTGTGGGATGCTCTACCAGGTTCATTCCTAGATAATGCACTCAAAGGGCACTAAGCATAGAGAGTGAAAACTGAGTTTCCTTGAGAGCTGCTTGGAAGCCTGATGGTGTGTGAAGTTAGTGAGCCAAATGGAGTTGTTCTCCCACAAGAACCACTCGGCTGATCCTTCTTCAATATGCCCTTCACCAACATGCAGTTTTTCCTTGATTGAATTAGCTCTCACACCAATATTTGCGTCTAGAGCCTTTGCATTGAGGGCTATCTGAAAACGGCTGTGGCGCTGAAGTTGCCTGTGAATGTGGAGTTGGTGGCATGTGAAACCAGCATATGGAGCATTCGTTTGTGTGGAATGCTCTACCAGGTTCATTCCTAGATAATGCACTCAAAGGGCACTAAGCATAGAGTGTGAAAACTGAGTTTCCTTGAGAGCTGCTTGGAAGCCTGATGGTGTGTGAAGTTAGTGAGCCACATGGAGTTGTTCTCCCACAAGAACCACTCGGCTGATCCTTCTTCAATATGCCCTTCACCAACATGCACTGTTTCCTTGATTGAATTAGCTCTCACACCAATATTTGTGTCTAGAGCCTTTGCATTGAGGGCTATCTGAAAAGGGCTGTGGCGCTGAAGTTGCCTGTGAATGTGGAGTTGGTGGCATGTGAAACCCGCATGTGGAGCATTCGTTTGTGTGGGATGCTCTACCAGGTTCATTTCATTCCTAGGCACTCAAAGGGCACTAAGCATAGAGTGTGAAAACTGAGTTTCCTTGAGAGCTGCTTGGAAGCCTGATGGTGTGTGAAGTTAGTGAGCCAAATGGAGTTGTTCTGCCACAAGAACCACTCGGCTGATCCTTCTTCAATATGCCCTTCACCAACATGCAGTGTTTCCTTGATTGAATTAGCTCTCACACCAATATTTGCGTCTAGAGCCTTTGCATTGAGGGCTATGTGAAAACGGCTGTGGCGCTGAAGTTGCCTGTGAATGTGGAGTTGGTGGCATGTGAAACCCGCATGTGGAGCATTCGTTTGTGTGGGATGCTCTACCAGGTTCATTCCTAAATAATGCACTCAAAGGGCACTAAGCATAGAGTGTGAAAACTGAGTTTCCTTGAGAGCTGCTTGGAAGCCTGATGGTGTGTGAAGGTAGTGAGCCAAATGGAGTTGTTCTGCCACAAGAACCACTCGGCTGATCCTTCTTCAATATGCCCTTCACCAACATGCAGTGTTTCCTTGATTGAATTAGCTCTCACACCAATATTTGCGTCTAGAGCCTTTGCATTGATGGCTATCTGAAAACGGCTGTGGCGCTGAAGTTGCCTGTGAATGTGGAGTTGGTGGCATGTGAAACCCGCATGTGGAGCATTCGGTTGTGTGGGATGCTCTACCAGGTTCATTTCATTCCTAGGCACTCAAAAGGCACTAAGCATAGAGTGTGAAAACTGAGTTTCCTTCAGAGCTGCTTGGAAGCCTGATGGTGTGTGAAGTTAGTGAGCCAAATGGAGTTGTTCTGCCACAAGAACCACTCGGCTGATCCTTCTTCAATATGCCCTTCAGCAACATGCAGTGTTTCCTTGATTGAATTAGCTCTCACACCAATATTTGCGTCTAGAGCCTTTGCATTGAGGGCTATCTGAAAAGGGCTGTGGCGCTGAAGTTGCCTGTGAATGTGGAGTTGGTGGCATGTGAAACCCGCATGTGGAGCATTCGTTTGTGTGGGATGCTCACCAAGCTTCATTTCAGTGCTAGGCACTCAAAGGGCACTAAGCATAGAGTGTGAAAACTGAGTTTCCTTGAGAGCTGCTTGGAAGCCTAATGGTGTGTGAAGTTAGTGAGCCAAATGGAGTTGTTCTCCCACAAGAACCACTCGGCTGATCCTTCTTCAATATGCCCTTCAGCAACATGCAGTGTTTCCTTGATTGAATTAGCTCTCACAGCAATATTTGCGTCTAGAGCCTTTGCATTGAGGGCTATGTGAAAACGGCTGTGGCGCGGAAGTTGCCTGTGAATGTGGAGTTGGTGGCATGTGAAACCCGCATGTGGAGCATTCGTTTGTGTGGGATGCTCTACCAGGTTCATTCCTAGATAATGCACTCAAAGGGCACTAAGCATAGAGAGTGAAAACTGAGTTTCCTTGAGAGCTGCTTGGAAGCCTGATGGTGTGTGAAGTTAGTGAGCCAAATGGAGTTGTTCTCCCACAAGAACCACTCGGCTGATCCTTCTTCAATATGCCCTTCACCAACATGCAGTGTTTCCTTGATTGAATTAGCTCTCACACCAATATTTGCGTCTAGAGCCTTTGCATTGAGGGCTATCTGAAAACGGCTGTGGCGCTGAAGTTGCCTGTGAATGTGGAGTTGGTGGCATGTGAAACAAGCATGTGGAGCATTCGTTTGTGTGGGATGCTCTACCAGGTTCATTCCTAGATAATGCACTCAAAGGGCACTAAGCATAGAGTGTGAAAACTGAGTTTCCTTGAGAGCTGCTTGGAAGCCTGATGGTGTGTGAAGTTAGTGAGCCACATGGAGTTGTTCTCCCACAAGAACCACTCGGCTGATTTTTCTTCAATATGCCCTTCACCAACATGCAGTGTTTCCTTGATTGAATTAGCTCTCACACCAATATTTGCGTCTAGAGCCTTTGCATTGAGGGCTTTCTGAAAACGGCTGTGGCGCGGAAGTTGCCTGTCAATGTGGAGTTGGTGCATGTGAAACCCGCATGTGGAGCATTCGTTTGTGTGGGATGCTCTACCAGGTTCATTTCATTCCTAGGCACTCAAAAGGCACTAAGCATAGAGTGTGAAAACTGAGTTTCCTTGAGAGCTGCTTGGAAGCCTGATGGTGTGTGAAGTTAGTGAGCCAAAAGAAGTTGTTCTCCCACAAGAACCACTCGGCTGATCCTTCTTCAATATGCCCTTCACCAACATGCAGTGTTTCCTTGATTGAATTAGCTCTCACACCAATATTTTTGTCTAGAGCCTTTGCATTGAGGGCTATGTGAGAACGGCTGTGGCGCTGAAGTTGCCTGTGAATGTGGAGTTGGTGGCATGTGAAACCCGCATGTGGAGCATTCGTTTGTGTGGGATGCTCTACCAGGTTCATTCCTAGATAATGCACTCAAAGGGCACTAAGCATAGAGTGTGAAAACTGAGTTTCCTTGAGAGCTGCTTGGAAGCCTGATGGTGTGTGAAGTTAGTGAGCCAAATGGAGTTGTTCTCCCACAAGAACCACTCGGCTGATCCTTCTTCAATATGCCCTTCACCAACATGCAGTGTTTCCTTGATTGAATTAGCTCTCACACCAATATTTGCGTCTAGAGCCTTTGCATTGAGGGCTATCTGAAAACGGCTGTGGCGCTGAAGTTGCCTGTGAATGTGGAGTTGGTGGCATGTGAAACCCGCATGTGGAGCATTCGTTTGTGTGGGATGCTCTACCAGGTTCATTTCAGTGCTAGGCACTCAATGGGCACTAAGCATAGAGTGTGAAAACTGAGTTTCCTTGAGATCTGCTTGGAAGCCTAATGGTGTGTGAAGTTAGTGAGCCAAATGGAGTTGTTCTCCCACAAGAACCACTCGGCTGATCCTTCTTCAATATGCCCTTCACCAACATGCAGTGTTTCCTTGATTGAATTAGCTCTCACACCAATATTTGCGTCTAGAGCCTTTGCATTGAGGGCTATGTGAAAACGGCTGTGGCGCGGGGTTGCCTGTGAATGTGGAGTTGGTGGCATGTGAAACCCGCATGTGGAGCATTCGTTTGTGTGGGATGCTCTACCAGGTTCATTCCTAGATAATGCACTCAAAGGGCACTAAGCATAGAGTGTGAAAACTGAGTTTCCTTGAGAGCTGCTTGGAAGCCTGATGGTGTGTGAAGTTAGTGAGCCACATGGAGTTGTTCTCCCACAAGAACCACTCGGCTGATCCTTCTTCAATATGCCCTTCACCAACATGCAGTGTTTCCTTGATTGAATTAGCTCTCACACCAATATTTGCGTCTAGAGCCTTTGCATTGAGGGCTTTCTGAAAACGGCTGTGGCGCTGAAGTTGCCTGTGAATGTGGAGTTGGTGGCATGTGAAACACGCATGTGGAGCATTCGTTTGTGTGGGATGCTCTACCAGGTTCATTTCATTCCTAGGCACTCAAAAGGCACTAAGCATAGAGTGTGAAAACTGAGTTTCCTTGAGAGCTGCTTGGAAGCCTGATGGTGTGTGAAGTTAGTGAGCCAAAAGAAGTTGTTCTCCCACAAGAACCACTCGGCTGATCCTTCTTCAATATGCCCTTCACCAACATGCAGTGTTTCCTTGATTGAATTAGCTCTCACACCAATATTTGTGTCTAGAGCCTTTGCATTGAGGGCTATCTGAAAAAGGCTGTGGCGCTGAAGTTGCCTGTGAATGTGGAGTTGGTGGCATGTGAAACCCGCATGTGGAGCATTCGTTTGTGTGGGATGCTCTACCAGGTTCATTTCATTCCTAGGCACTCAAAGGGCACTAAGCATAGAGTGTGAAAACTGAGTTTCCTTGAGAGCTGCTTGGAAGCCTGATGGTGTGTGAAGTTAGTGAGCCAAATGAAGTCGTTCTCAAACAAGAACCACTCGGCTGATCCTTCTTCAATATGCCCTTCACCAACATGCAGTGTTTCCTTGATTGAATTAGCTCTCACACCAATATTTGCGTCTAGAGCCTTTGCATTGAGGGTATGTGAAAATGGCTGTGGCGCTGAAGTTGCCTGTGAATGTGGAGTTGGTGGCATGTGAAACCCGAATGTGGAGCATTCGTTTGTGTGGGATGCTCTACCAGGTTCATTCCTAAATAATGCACTCAAAGGGCACTAAGCATAGAGTGTGAAAACTGAGTTTCCTTGAGAGCTGCTTGGAAGCCTGATGGTGTGTGAAGGTAGTGAGCCAAATGGAGTTGTTCTGCCACAAGAACCACTCGGCTGATCCTTCTTCAATATGCCCTTCACCAACATGCAGTGTTTCCTTGATTGAATTAGCTCTCACACCAATATTTGCGTCTAGAGCCTTTGCATTGAGGGCTTTCTGAAAACGGCTGTGGCGCTGAAGTTGCCTGTGAATGTGGAGTTGGTGGCATGTGAAACCCGCATGTGGAGCATTCGGTTGTGTGGGATGCTCTACCAGGTTCATTTCATTCCTAGGCACTCAAAAGGCACTAAGCATAGAGTGTGAAAACTGAGTTTCCTTCAGAGCTGCTTGGAAGCCTGATGGTGTGTGAAGTTAGTGAGCCAAATGGAGTTGTTCTGCCACAAGAACCACTCGGCTGATCCTTCTTCAATATGCCCTTCAGCAACATGCAGTGTTTCCTTGATTGAATTAGCTCTCACACCAATATTTGCGTGTAAACCCTTTGCATGGAGGGCTATCTGAAAAGGGCTGTGGCGCTGAAGTTGCCTGTGAATGTGGAGTTGGTGGCATGTGAAACCCGCATGTGGAGCATTCGTTTGTGTGGGATGCTCACCAAGCTTCATTTCAGTGCTAGGCACTCAAAGGGCACTAAGCATAGAGTGTGAAAACTGAGTTTCCTTGAGAGCTGCTTGGAAGCCTAATGGTGTGTGAAGTTAGTGAGCCAAATGGAGTTGTTCTCCCACAAGAACCACTCGGCTGATCCTTCTTCAATATGCCCTTCAGCAACATGCAGTGTTTCCTTGATTGAATTAGCTCTCACACCAATATTTGCGTCTAGAGCCTTTGCATTGAGGGCTATGTGAAAACGGCTGTGGCGCGGAAGTTGCCTGTGAATGTGGAGTTGGTGGCATGTGAAACCCGCATGTGGAGCATTCGTTTGTGTGGGATGCTCTACCAGGTTCATTCCTAGATAATGCACTCAAAGGGCACTAAGCATAGAGAGTGAAAACTGAGTTTCCTTGAGAGCTGCTTGGAAGCCTGATGGTGTGTGAAGTTAGTGAGCCAAATGGAGTTGTTCTCCCACAAGAACCACTCGGCTGATCCTTCTTCAATATGCCCTTCACCAACATGCAGTGTTTCCTTGATTGAATTAGCTCTCACACCAATATTTGCGTCTAGAGCCTTTGCATTGAGGGCTATATGAAAACGGCTGTGGCGCTGAAGTTGCCTGTGAATGTGGAGTTGGTGGCATGTGAAACCAGCATGTGGAGCATTCGTTTGTGTGGGATGCTCTACCAGGTTCATTCCTAGATAATGCACTCAAAGGGCACTAAGCATAGAGTGTGAAAACTGAGTTTCCTTGAGAGCTGCTTGGAAGCCTGATGGTGTGTGAAGTTAGTGAGCCACATGGAGTTGTTCTCACACAAGAACCACTCGGCTGATCCTTCTTCAATATGCCCTTCACCAACATGCACTGTTTCCTTGATTGAATTAGCTCTCACACAAATATTTGCGTCTAGAGCCTTTGCATTGAGGGCTTTCTGAAAACGGCTGTGGCGCTGAAGTTGCCTGTGAATGTGGAGTTGGTGGCATGTGAAACCCGCATGTGGAGCATTCGTTTGTGTGGGATGCTCTACGAGGTTCATTTCATTCCTAGGCACTCAAAAGGCACTAAGCATAGAGTGTGAAAACTGAGTTTCCTTGAGAGCTGCTTGGAAGCCTGATGGTGTGTGAAGTTAGTGAGCCAAAAGAAGTTGTTCTCCCACAAGAACCACTCGGCTGATCCTTCTTCAATATGCCCTTCACCAACATGCAGTGTTTCCTTGATTGAATTAGCTCTCACACCAATATTTGCGTCTAGAGCCTTTGCATTGAGGGCTATGTGAGAACGGCTGTGGCGCTGAAGTTGCCTGTGAATGTGGAGTTGGTGGCATGTGAAACAAGCATGTGGAGCATTCGTTTGTGTGGGATGCTCTACCAGGTTCATTCCTAGATAATGCACTCAAAGGGCACTAAGCATAGAGTGTGAAAACTGAGTTTCCTTGAGAGCTGCTTGGAAGCCTGATGGTGTGTGAAGTTAGTGAGCCAAATGGAGTTGTTCTGCCACAAGAACCACTCGGCTGATCCTTCTTCAATATGCCCTTCACCAACATGCAGTGTTTCCTTGATTGAATTAGCTCTCACACCAATATTTGCGTCTAGAGCCTTTGCATTGAGGGCTTTCTGAAAACGGCTGTGGCGCTGAAGTTGCCTGTGAATGTGGAGTTGGTGGCATGTGAAACCCGCATGTGGAGCATTCGTTTGTGTGGGATGCTCTACCAGGTTCATTTCATTCCTAGGCACTCAAAAGGCACTAAGCATAGAGTGTA